>NW_005878975.1:0-7296 GCF_000147115.1 Myotis lucifugus | reverse complement strand
AGACATCATCTATATATTGCATTGTGTGTTCACCACCCCAAGTTATCTCCTTCCATCACCATTTATTCCCCCTACACCTCTCTTCCCGCCATCCACGCACCCTCCTTTTCCTCTGGTAATCACCACATTGTTGTCTGTGTCTATGAGCTTATGAGTTGGTTAGTTTTTTTTTTCTTAATCCCTTCACCTTTTTCACCTAGCCCCCCAACTGCCCGCTCCTCTGACAGCTGTCAGTCTGTTCTTTATCTATGGGTCTGTTTCTATTTTGTTTATTAGTTTTATTTATACCCTTAGATATTTGAGATTGAATTTTCATGCTGTTCTGCTTCATTTGTTGTTGAACTACAAAAATGGTCATTTTTATTTACCTAAAAAAAAAGGTCCAGCTTATTAATAAGTTTGGGAAATCCTGTATCCTCCTCTTGGGAATTCAGCTGAAGGCTTTGAGAAGTCCTGCAGAAAAGAAAATGTGTTTAGTTTTGGTTCATTTAATATATTACCTCAAACTTCTTCATTCTCGGGTATTTTAAAATTCTCTTCTCTAACACTTATTAACATCTGCAAAATACATCATAGGACTTATTGTTCAAATACATGGTACATAAGCCCTGGGCTTCATTTCCTGCCCGTCGTCCCTCCAGCAATGTCAGACACTCTCCCAGGTGCCCTACCACCGGAGCATTTGTACATCTGCATGGCTGTTCCCTCCTTTCAGCCTGAAAAATTCCTCTTCACATTCCGAACCTGCTTCAGTGGACCTCCCTCTTCAGGAACTCTTCTCTGACCCTCAAAGGGAATAACTCCCTTCTCTGAGCCAAAGGATCCCTGCCAAGCCAGTCCTCAGTGTTCGGAGGGGCCAGAGCATTGCATGCAGGCCTTCCTGGGGTGTCAGCCCCACCAAGAGTTCCTCTTTCTACTGGCTCAGATTCCGAAGTTACCAGGAGGGCCACTGCCATCTTCTTCACATGCCCATGCATCATCGGGCGGGGGGAGTGGGACAGGAGAAGCACTTTATCACTTATCCATAGATCTTATTTTTGTTTTAGTTTTTCACACTGAATAATATTGTTTTTACTTGTCCATCTTTCTTATTAGTCTTTGAGCTCCTCTGGGTTAGAGAATAACACTTATGTATTTTGGCATCTCCAGAAACTAGGCTAAGGTTCATCTAAAGTCCAGTAGATTTTTGAAAAACACTCCTTTTCTTCTATTGTTTGTTTTAATTTAATGCAAAGAATAAGGAAACATACAGTGCTGGGATCTGATGGCTGGGTACCTGTTATGGGTGCTCTGAGCCAAGTAATCTCAAGGTAAATGGGAAGGTCTGCATGAGGGAGGCAAGATAACGTGGGGACAGGTGGACAGTGAGGGGGAACCCTTCCAGAAACTTCATCTGAATGTGTCCTAATCCACTCTGGGTCCTTTGTCCTCCTTGTTGGGATCTCCACTGAGCTGCTCTCTTCAGAATTCACATTGGAAATAAAAATAATTCCAGTCCTGGCCAGTGTGGCTCAGTTGGTTGGCTGTCATCCCATGCACCAAAAGGTTTAGGGTCCAATTCCAGATCAGGGCACATGCCCTGGTTGTGGGCTTGATCCATGTTTCACTCTCACTTCGATGTTTCTCTCTCTCTCTCCTTCTTCCTTCCTCTTTCTCTAAAAATCAATAAACTATTCTCTAAAAAAATAAAACAAAGAACAATTCCATATCATTTTTCATCTACCAAATTGGCAGGCTTATTGTTGAAATGAGATATATAGTGGTTGTGAAGATACACAAAAATGGATGCCCTTTTGAATTGCTTGAGGAACATAAATTGGCACAACTATATGTTTCAATGTTTGTTTTTTTACTCAAGACAAGCACAGGCCTTTGGCCAAACCACTCATAATAAAACGTGCATTTTCCTTATCCCAGTGTTTCCCAGACAAGAGGCAAGGATTCCTGCAAGGCCAGTTCAGAATGTCTGAGGAAGGATGATGGAAATTGTGGGGCTACGCTTCTAAGACCCTAACAATGGCAGTTGTCTCATCCACATAGAAGTATCATGATGGCCTGTGGATTTTAAGATAGAATCTGAGATAGCCTAAGAATTAAAATTATATTTATTTATTTATTTATTTATTTATTATTTTAGGGAGAGCGAGAAACTTTGACTCATTGTTCCACTTATTCATGTGCTCATAGGTTGATTCTTGTATGTGTTCTGACCAAGGGTCGAACCCACAACCTTGGTATGTGTCAGCTGGTCCAATGCTCTAACCAACTGAGCTCCCTGGCCAGGGCCTGAGTTAGAATAATAATTGCTAGGACATTCACCACATTTTCCCCCATAGAAAGTTTGGAAATGTAGCCAAATTCACTGGAGCTTGGACTTTAAAATGTCTGTCATCCCAAAAGCACTGAGGTTTGGTGAGCACCAACGTGATTTGAACTTGGGAGGAGCATCACTCTCTGCAAGGCTCCCCCACCTCCCGGGTTTAGAATCATCCCCCCTGAAAGCTGGGGGCTCTGTTGCTGTTGTGTAATTAATAATGCAGGCTCCTCGCGTGCTGCATGGTATGAATTCTGTTGCTAATTGTATTGTTATGAATGTGCTTGAGAGCATTATTAATGCAGGAAATACCAGTACTTTAAAGCTTCGCTGGCAGTGAGAGTTTGCTTCAGCAGGCATGAGCTGGCCTGTGAGCCTTAAATACTTCCTTGCTTAGAGGCATTAAGTGGTACTCCCTTTGAATACGTTTAATTAAAATTTTTGACTTCCCAGCAATTGTTGTTTTTCGGTGACCCCCAAATAAAGTTTTTTGGAGGACAAGGTCTTTTGTAAAAGTACCCACCTCGTGATGACAGGGAGGTGGTGGAAGTGCCGCCTCCTCTATCAGGCTTGCTCTCCCGGGAGAAGGTTCAGCTTTATGGACAAGAATAAAACCCTGCTCAGAGTCAAAAGGAAGAGAATTCCACTGAGGACGTGATTTGGCTGTGTCATTTGCTGCCCCGTGTTTAGGGCCCATCACATACCACTTTGGAGGCCACCTAGCTTGCTCTGAAGTTTACTGTCTCTTGCATTTGCCAATACTTCTCCACACACAATTTCGCCTTGTCTCCTCCAACTCGTGGGGCAGCTGATGTCATTATTCCCATCATTGCAGACGTGAATGGGTGTGTAACTGCAGAAATGATGTGTTGGTGGGGAGCGGGAAGGCACTGTGTTCTACAACTTGTACCTTACTGTATTTAAACCTCATAACAACCCAGGATTGAGCCTTACTAACCTATTTGGACAACACTGAGGCTTGAGGAGGTTAAAGCTTTGCCAAGGCCACACAGCTCGTAGAGCCCAACTAAGGTTAGCACCTGGGTCTGACTTCCAAACCCAAGCCCCTTCCTTGTTCCCTGCAGGGTCAAGTTGGTGGATCTTCCCCTTGGGGTAGCCAACTGTCCCATTTGAATGGTTTGAGGAGTCTCCTGGGATATGAGATGTCTGGCTTTAAAATCTGGGAGAGGCCCAGGCAGACCAGAACAAGTTGGTCACCCTAATTCTATTCTGTAATTCTTTTGGTTTATTTGTTTGCTTGCTTATTTGTTTGTTAATCAATGGATATTCTTCCATTGATTTTTAGGGAGGGTAGAAGAGAGAGGGAAAGACAGAGAGAAACACACTGATTGGTTGCCTTCTGCACAAGCCCCGAACAGGGCCAAGGCCGGGGAGGAGCCTGCAACCAAGGTACATGTCCTTTACCGGAATCGAACCGGGACCCTTTGGTCCGCAGGCCCAGGCTCTATCCATCATGCCAATCGGTCTAGGGCTAGTCCATAATTCTTTTTTAAAAATTTCTTTATTGGTTAAGGTATTACAAATGTGTCCTCATCCCCCCCATTAACCCCCAACCTCCCCTCCCCCCCTCCCCCGCCACTCATGTTCTCATCCCCCTGTTGTCTATGTCCATTGGTTTGGCTTATTTGACTTCATCTTCCTATATGACTAAGATCGTGGGTTTATCCCAGGAAGGGGACTAAGCTCTATCAACTGGCTCCCTCCCTAGGAAGTGCTTGACATCCAATGAATATCAAACTGACACATGGGGGAAGCAATTTGCCACCGTGAGAGACAGAACTTTGCTGAAACAAACACAACCCAGGACATCACACTCCGTGCCCATGGATCAGTTACTGCCAGATGCTAACACCTCAGTTGGAGTAGATTTCACTCCAGCACTGCGTTTTGAGAACCGTTAGGGCTATTGTTCAGCACAAGGTATCATGGAGACAAATAACAGACGTGGTCTATTAGGATGACAGACAGAAAAGCAATGTTTATCAAATGGTCACCTCTCCAAATACTGTGCAGCTGATTTCAGAAGCGCTCCAGGAGCTCATCACAGAGTACCAGGCTGCAAGACTTCCCTAATAGAGTTGAAAATATGCTGGTGTTAATGTAGCTGGCACTAAAGAATAGGGAATAAATGCCTGGACGTTTGTCAGCTGATTAATCATTTCTTTGTAAGCAGTGTTTTTACTTGCTTTGCTGCAACATCTAACCACAGTTCACTGGCTAAAGGCCAAGCTAGCTTTTGCATTGGCATATCCCCATGCACTGTGATTCTGTGCTTCTAGCCCATTTATTAATGCTGCAGACTTCCTACAATTTAGTCTAAAAATAGCATCGGCTCTGTGAACAAGGTGGCATGCATGCTTTAACCCTGGTGTGGAAACATGGATGGCTCTGTGTGTGTGTGTGTGTGTGTGTGTACCTACAGGGAACATTGTAATGCCCGAAACCCATAATTTATGATGCTCCTGAAAACCTTTATTTTTTAGTATACTGAAAATTAAAAAGGGAAGTAGGTAGAGAAAGATAAAGGGAGAGCAGATTTTATTTTCCCAGAACCTCAGCTATGCATGATCTGTTTATTTTCAGTGCATAAACTGTTCATGCTAGAATAAAACCTCAGAAACGGCCTTTTGTTGGAGCCCTTTCTTCCAAAATGAAACTGTGCTGAACTCATCTTAGGTCCTATTTGGCTTCCCCATCCTTTTGAACTGCAAAGCGCCCGTGGAAACACTACCGATCGGCCTATTTCCTTATAGGATGTCTTGTAAAGTAGCATCCCTTTGGGGACTTTTGGGCAGAACGTTCCTCGATAGAAATGTTCCAACAGGACGGTTTTCCTAAACCACATCCCTGGTTTGAATGTGTCCGCCTGTCTACTTAGCCACGCCAGCACTCAAGAAGGGATGACACGGGGATGATTCCACGTGATTATTTTTGAGCCAGAAAACGTTAAACAAGACAAATAGCGTTGGAGAAGCCACGTGAACCTGCTGGAGCTGCCAGGGATGCAGGTGAGGAGTGAGAGGGGATGCATTTCATCATCGAAGTGAGAGCGATAACGCCTCATTGCTGCACAAACAGAAGAAGGAGCGGTTTGCATATCAGACGCATCAGGTGTTAGAACTTGACGCAGAAACCCTGAGTGATGCATTATTTGCCTGGCAGAGAAATTAAGAGGAAGGAAATGTCATTCCGCAGCTTCACACAAGATAGCAAAGAGAGATGCTGGCCTGGGAAATGGTTGTTTCCTGGGCTGCTTCCGAAAGATACTGCTGGGAGCAAAGGGCGGCAGGGAGGGAACACAGGAAGCGGGCAGCCCAATGCTGGCCTGACAAAGAGGACTTGGCCGAATATTTCTTTTTAAATCAGCATTGATTTCAGAACCATGGGCTAGAGCAGTGATAGCGAACCTACGACACGCGTGTCAGAGGTGACACGCGAACTCATTTTTTTGGTTGATTTTTCTTTGTTAAATGGCATTTAAATATATAAGATAAATATCAAAAATATAAGTCTTTGTTTTACTATGGTTGCAAAGATCAAAAAATTTCTATATGTGACACAACACCAGAGTTAAGTTAGGGTTTTTCAAAATGCTGACACGCCGAGCTCAAAAGGTTCGCCATCACTGGGCTAGAGAAAGCGATAATGTTGCAACAGTCGAGGGCAGTGAAGATAGGGGGGCTTTGGATAATCCATTTCTTCAATAGATCTTTATTGAGCACCTGCTATTTGCTGAGCGCCTGAGTATGGAATTAATAGGAGTTATGCTCAAATCTGGCTCCATTACTTTCTAGTGATGGGTCTAGGGACAAGGCACTTAGCGTCTCTAAAAATGGGGTGGTAGCTTCTGACAATGGGATCATCCATCTTAACCCATATGTTATTTTGAAGATAAAATGAGAGCAGTTATGAATGGTGAGTCACCTCAATCTCTCTAAGCCTCAGGTTGCTGATCTATACAATAAGGATAATAATACCTAAGTCCTAGAGCTACTGTGAAGTTTAGATGGGGTAGCAGAGCAACCAGGTGTGTGCCAGCCCTCCAAAGTACTGGGTGGCATCGTTAGGATTCCTTGTGCTAGCTCAGGTGAATAACACTCACAGGCAAAAAATCCCAGAAAAATGGCGATAGAGGATGGCCCCCACTTTGCCTATGTTCATACGAAATGAATATGTGTTTTGAACCAGAAATGAACTGGCTCCTGCTTAGGACTTAGGGTATGTGGGGGATCGACCTCACTTACAGTGTGACCTTGGGATACTTACCTTCTACAAGTGACCAAACTAAGATCCACCCAACCTAGCAGCATTGCAAACAGGAAGTCCTGAATTCCATAGGAGAGCTATAGCTTGCAACAATTTTTCAAAAACTAGCTAAGAGGACTGAGATTAGACCCAGTGGAAAGCAAATGTCCAGTTGGAGAGGGGAAGACCTTGCCAAGTGTCACAATGCAATGGAGAAGACAGACCCTGAGCAAGGAGAGAGAAGACCATGGTTCTGGGGCTGACCCCAACTCAGTCTCCACTGCTGCAATCATGTCCAAGAGTGGTCTAGCTTTCACAGTTCTATGATTTTGGGAGCCTTGTGATAGCTACTTACTGCTTTATCAACAATTTGAGAATCTGAGATGCCACTCGTAGTAGCCTAGAGTCACCTTGTGGTTGTGTTTTCCTGCTCAGGTTACTTCTGCCAATTAGACTCAACAAAGATGCTCCCCCAAGTTCCTCACTGTTCTCAGAGGCCCTGAGGAACCCATTCTTTCTCATATCTAAGGATTTCAGCATCATAAAAGGGCAAAGTGAGACAGATATCAACCACAGAACTCTTTTAAACACTCACACACGCGCATCACAAAGGAGCCTGAAGCCCCTACATTTGGATCAACTTAATGGCTAGAACAGGAGCAAATTTTCTAACACCATATACACATCTTCCATCAAGGGCACAGGGATGCACAGAG
>NW_005878974.1:0-7297 GCF_000147115.1 Myotis lucifugus | reverse complement strand
GTTATCACCCACAACATTGACCTTCTTCCTTAAGTTTACAACACTGTGTACCTGTAGCAGTGTTCACAATAGAGGCAATTTCCACCCCCACCCGCAGGAAACATTTGACAATGGCTGGAGATATTTACAGTTGTCACAACTTGAGGAGGATGATATTGGAATTGATATAGAAGTCAGAGATATTTCTAAACATCCTTAATTACAGGCAACTCCCCACAACTAAGAATTATGGGGCCCAAAATGTCAGTTGTGCAGGGGTTGAGAAATGGTGAACCATAAACTCTTCTGCTCTCTGTCCCTTTCTTTCCATTAACTTATCTCCATCAGTTTGCATCACTTCAGTTGCTATAAGTCTCCCCCTCAGCTGGACGTCACTCAGTAATTCTGGGTGAAGGTTCCCCAATTTAGTTTTATTTCCAATCTGGCCTGAGAAGAAGTACAAGAAAGGTCTGCCCGTTCAGCCACCAACCTCTCCCTCCTTCCTCCCCAACGATATTTTTCTCTCTCACAGCAGAGAGAAAGACGTTAATAGGTGTGCCCCTTCTTCTCTCACTAATTTCAGCTGTGCCCCTCTTCTCTCACTCATTCTCACCTCAGGCTTATCAGTGCACCCATGAGCTTTGATTAGTACTACTGAGGGCTTTTTTAAAAAGTTGCTGAATTTTAATTTACCAAATGGGATTCATTATATCATTTTCTCTCTTCTGTAGAGCCATAATATGGAGATATTCCAGCTCTATCTATTACAAAGTTATGTAAAAAAAAAAATGCATGGTTACCTAGCCTCTTTTTTATTCAATATCTCAATTTAAAATAAAATATCACTTTAATGTTATTTCAATAGCTTCCATTTAATATTTGGGGAGGAATGAACAAATGCATAGCATTATGACTATTCTTTCTACACATGTGAAAATTTTAACTTTAATATGATATTAATATTATTCCTTCTTATTTTTCAAATAAATTAGTAGAAGATAATTATAATTACCCATGTCTGGCACTAGTATAAAAATGGCAAGTGGAGCACTGGACGGTGTGCTCGGTGATTAGAGCATTGGCCTGCTCACTGGGCTGCAGATTCAGTACCAGTTGGGGCATGTGCATAGGTAGCCAATTCTCTCTCACATCAATGTTTCTCTCTCTCTCTCTCCTTCCCTCTCTTCCATTTTTTTTCTAAAAATCAATGGAAAAAATATCCTTGGGGAGGAAGGAGGGGAAGATAGAAGATGGTGGCGCATAAGCAGACCTTTCTTGCACTTCCTCCCAGGCCAGACTGGAAATAAAACTAAATTGGGGAACATTCACCCAGAATTACCGAGTGAGGTCCAGCTGAGGAGGAAACTTATAATAAGGAAGGACAGAAAATACCTGGGGACTGGCGAGGTCATGAGAGTGGCTGACCCAGCTTCCAGGGGTGGCAGGCCAGGAGTGAGCATCTTATAATAGTTGACCTCAGTGCACATAAGACTCATCACCTACATGTATTAAAGCAGTCTCAGTTTCCATTTCTATATGTGCAGAGTATACCAGGCTGAGTCTACTTTGAGATTGTGTGTGTGTGTGTGTGTGTGTGTGTGTGTGTGTGTATGCATGCATGTATCGGTCAGGGTGATGTACAGGGGGGAAGCAGAGGTTTTGGAGGTCCCTTGACATGAATCAATACTCAATAATGGCTGCTGAACATTAATGTTTTAATTTGGGCTAAGAAAAGAAGGAAAATATTTCTGTGAAGTACCTGAAAAGAAGTTTGTAGGGAAGTGGGAAATGAAGAAGGCATCGCCCCTTTGATTGGCTTTTTAAGGTGCTATGAGTGAGGAGGGCTGTATTTCTTTTCCATTGCTGCAAGACACATCACCACAAATTTGAAGCCTAAACAACATCCATTAATTATCCCACAGTTTCTCTAGGCCAGAGGTCCAAGCACAGTTCCAATGAGTTCTTTGCTCAGTCTCGTAAATTGGGATCAGGTCTGGGGTCTCATCTGAAACTTGGGATCTCCTTCTAAGAAGCTCCCATGGTTGTTACCAAATTCAGTTCTGTGCAGCTGTGGAATACATGGATGCTTGTAGGCCACCAGGGGAATCTCTGATTTCTAGAATTTTTTAAAGCACTTACCTGATTAGGTCAGGCCCACTCAGGGTAATCTCCCTTTTGATTAACTCAAAATTAACTGGGCTTTAATTACTTCTGCAAAAATCCCCTCATCTTTGCCATGTAAAATAATATAATTATGGAGGGACTATTTTGTCCTATTTCCAGGTTCTACCCACACTCAAAGGAAGGGGTTATATAGGGAGTGCACACCGGGGGAAGGGGGGAGGAATCTTTGGAGTCATTTTAGAATTCTACCAACCATAAGTCCAGCTAGAGGAGGAACTAAAGGAGATGGTTTAACACCCATTATTGTGTTGGTTCAAGAGACAAAGAGAAGCACAGAGCTGGGGGAGAACCATCTCCTATCAAACCTAACAGAGATGACTGGAAACCGGCATCCTGAGGGCTCAAGGTGGCCCAAGGGGAGAAGGGCGCAGGCAGGACCACATCACTGGTGTGGGAGGACGGCAGTCCCTTGGTGGAAACCCATCCCAGTGCCATCTCGAGGTTCTCCAGGGATGGTCAGAGTTGAAGAACCTGAGTGAACCTAATTTCAATGACTTATGAAATATTACAGAGAGAGAACCTAAGAATTTTCTGGAAATATTTCGTTAGGGTTTGAGTTTCGGAAGTTATAACTGTGGTGGCTGTAAGTTATCACAATTTAAATCTTTGATATAGATTTGACATTTTTACATGTGAGCTAGTTATTTATAATGGCTCCATTTTTAGGCATTAAATTGCAGATCACGTTATATGATTTCTATGGCTTTCTCAATATCTGCCCTTATTAGGCACCAAAACAAACAAACACACAAAAGCAAACAACACCTCAACACTGAGCAGTAATGAAGAGCTGGAGGTCACCCCCTCGGTGGCGGCCATGCTCCGCGAAAGCCGGGCTTCTCTGAAGTACTGGTCTGTGGAATTTTGTAAGATTCTCTGTGTATGTAATAAAAGGAAATAACTTAAAGCCTGAGAACTATAAGAAAATGTGCCTTTTTACAAGGAAGTGTTGTACTATATGGTTGTTTACTATGTCCTAGTAGATGACCCCTGGCAGCCACTTTGAGAAAAAGCGTATTTTCACTTTCAGTCTCACCAGGATTTTGTGTTCAACTGTCTCGGGCCCCCTTGCATTTAGGATGAACTTCACTTAGGGGTTATTGTGTAACATAATAGAGACAAGCACTGCTTCCAGCTGGCCTGTAAGTAGAAAGGGAGAGTATAATTCTAATCTAGTCTCAGAAAAGAAAACCTTTCTATTCTTCCTTTCACCACTTCCCCCCCTTACAGTGGTGAATACTCTTCAGAAAACACATTCACTTTAAATGCCCGAAGTGGGGATTGCCTTGTTAGCAAAATTATGACAATAAACAGAGCATTTTATCAGTAATTTTTAGCAGAGCATTTTTACCAGAATTAAATATTGAAGGTATCAACACAAAGCCTACATGACTACTTTTAATAAGAGGGATGCAGACTGGACAGGCCTGTCTGTGTTCTTGTGATGAGATTCCAAAGCTAAACAATTACTAGATAATCCTTTCATTTAACAGATCCTGGGAATCACAGGGGATCTAACAACCTGGAATTGCTTTTTTGTGGGGAAGGTAGAAAGAGGGTATATTTTGGAATAAAGTTTGGATTGTCTCAAATATATAAGAATTGTTTTCCTAATGCAATAATTACATTTCCCGTAGTTTCCTTGCTTGGAAGAAATAGTAAATCCCCAAATTAACCAGAATGTTCTATTGCATTTATGTATGATTTTCAAAGTGCTATAAATATTTACTTAAGCCTCATTGCAACTGTGTGCAGTGTAGCAATAAAAGGGAACAAGAAAAAGAAAGTATGGCTCCACTGATGGACACAGACAATAGTAAGGTGAAGACCAGGGAGTGGGGAGTGTGGTGGGGGGTCAATTGGGGGAAAAGGGAACATCTGTAATGCTTTCAACAATAAAGATACATTAAAAAAAGAAAGTGGGGTTCCATTCTACATGTAAGAAAGGTAAAACCAAAAGAGAAAAGGAAAACAAGTAACTTTCATATTATATAGATAATGTCAAAGTGAAATTTAATTATATTTCCATCGCTTTTCAGCCTTTTGGCTAAGATCAAATGTAATTATATGTCCATGCATGGCATAGCCTAATATTTGTTTCCTGTTACACAAAAGAGAAAAGACAATTAATTAAAGGGAATGTATAAGACAATAGGAAGTACATAAACTTTGATGCTTGGAAAACCTATACATAATTCTTGGATTTGTCTCTTTGAAAATGATCCCTGGATTTTTCAGCACTTAAATGTATCTATTGGCCCTTGGGCTTCTTATAAAGCTCACATTTGTTGAGTTACAGGTCTACTGTGTATATATAGATGAGGTCACTTGTATTTAAATAACTTAATGATTGATTTCTACCTTCAACCAAGAAGAAATATTAGGCATTTAACCTTCCTGACTGTAAGCAATATGAAACACCATAAGGAAGAACAGTTTTTAGACATTAAACCAGAGCAGTGCCACACAGTGAACCCTGTGAGAAAGAAAACAACCTAAGTAAAGACTACAGTTATATCAGTTCATTGTCTGGATAAGGTGGGGAAATCCACGCAGAACCCAATGATCTTACTGAGTTGAGCAGCCAAAGGTTAAAGCTCAGAGAGGTCAAGGTAGCTGGACTTTGCAGATAAGAATACTGCTTGTTTAGCCTCAGGCTTGAGATGACAATGAAATAATTTTCTATTTTTAAATTGTGGAGGGGGGCAAGAATATTCTGTGTAATATATTTTCATGCAACACAAATAGCAGATCATATTCAAATTCCTGGCTACATCTACATTTTGATCAAAGAAGGAAACACTTTTTTTAAATGGGAAAGTAAACAAAAAGAACTACCCATTGGGCCTTTACTTATAAAATTAATTTTATAAGCTTGAAAATAAATAAAATATTTAGATAGATTAAAAATTGGTATTCTATGAATTAAAATAATGTGACTAATCTAACTTATATAGTATAAAATTTTACTTTAAGTTTTAATATTTTCAAGAATGCAAATATAATACTAATAAAATGACTAGGTATGGACAATTGAATAATAAATATTCAAAATCACATTATCATTCAAAATTACAATATACTGATTTCATTGATTTTTTTAAGCCATAACAATTAACATCATTGCTGTTTTCACCTGTATTGTGCATTTGATGGCTTTTATTTACCCAATGTAACTATGTTTATTCACTTAAAGAATCAATTTAACATCATTCTAGCTAAGTGTAAGGTAGGTAATATTTTTTATTGAAAAATATTTATTGAACATTTACTCTGTGCTAGGCACCATTTACAATGAAAGAACACAAATAAAAGTTCCACCTTCATAGATCTTGAGTTTTATGAGAGGAGACAGAAGAAAAGATAAATGAAATATATAGCCTATTTAGGATAAGTGCTAAGGGGAACATAATTAAAGCTGAGAAAGTGAATATGAATTATTGGATTGAAGAGGAGACAGAATAAAATTTAAATGGGGTGGTCACTTCCCTCTTACACCATATACAAGAACAAACTCAAAAAGGATTAAAGATTTAAATGTTAGACTTTAAACCATAAGATTACTAGGGAAAACATAGGCAATAAAATCTCTGACATTTCTCTTAGAAGTATTTTTTATTATATATCTCCTCAGGCAAGGGAAACAAAAGAGTAAATAAACAAATGGGACCACATCAATCTAAAAAGTGTTTGCACAGCAAAGAAAACCATAAACACACACACACAAAACAAACAAAGAAACAAACAAACAAAAGGAAACCTACTGAATGGGAGAAGTTATTTGCCAATGATACATCCAATATGGGATTACTATCCAAAATTTATATAGAATTCATACAACTCAACACCAAAAAAAATAAAGCAAAAAATTCAGTTAAAAAATGGACAGAGCACCTAAATAGACACTTCTCCAAAGAGGACCTACAAATGTCCAATAGGCATATGAAAAGATGCTCAACATTATTAATCATCAGAAAAATGCAAATTACAGCTACAATGAGCTATCACCTCACACCTGTCAGAATGGCTATCATAAAAAAATCAATAAATAACAAGTGTTAGCAAGCATGTTCAGAAAAGGAAACCATTGTAAACTGTTGGTGGAAATGCAGCCTGGTGTAGTCACTTTAGAAAATAGTATTGAGTTTCCTTAAAAAATTAAAAATGGAACTGCCTTATGACTCAGCATTTCCATTTCTGAGAATATACCTGAAGAAACCCAAAACATTAATTCAAAAGAATATATGCACCCCTATATTTATTTCAATGTTATTTACAAGAGCTAAGCTATGGAAGCAACTCAAGTTCCTATTAATAGATGAGTAGATACAAAGTGATGATACATTTGCACAATGAAATATTACTCGGCCATAAAAAAAAAGAATGAAATCATCATTTTGAACAACATAGGTGGACCTGAAGAGCATTATGATAAGTGGAAAAAGTCAATAAGAAAAAGACAAATACCATATGATTTCACTTACCTATGGAATCTAAAGAACAGAATAAAAAAAATTGACACAGACTTATGGATACAGAGAACAGACTAATAGTTGCCAGAGGGGAAGGGAATTGGGGGACTGGGTGAAGGGATTAAGAGATACAAATTGGTCATTACATTATAGTCATGTAAAGTACAGCACATGGAATATAGTCAATGATATTGCAATAACCCAGGTGGGCCCTTGAAATATCAGGAAGAATCATTATCCCATTAATGTTTGTGAAAGAATCTGTGTGACTCTCTTATTACAGAGGTTAAATTCTCTCCCCAGAGTCATCTGTGTCCCTCATATAAATAAACTTCTTTGCCGTGACTTAGTGAATTATTGCAACACATGTCCAGCCATACATAGCTCAGGTTCAGGCTGGCAGTATGCATTTATAGCATGAACAGACACAGTGTGTGTACCTATGTATGCGTTTGATCTTGCTTCACACCAAAACTCAATGAACTGAAAGTAATAATGCAAAGGCCTCCTAAATAATGTCAACCATCTGTACTCATTTACAAAGGTTACTTGTTGGTGCTTTAGAAGACTTCCGAATCACAAATATAACTATCAATTATTTTGTTACTAGGATATTTGTAATCACTTCAAAATTAGCCTTTGTATTCTCAGGAGGTTTGAAT
>NW_005878973.1:0-7297 GCF_000147115.1 Myotis lucifugus | reverse complement strand
AAAGATTCAGGCTTTTCTTTTCGGGCCATTGCAAGGACTTGGACTTTCTTCTGAGATGAGCGGGTTTGGAGGAGTTTGAGCAGAAGAGGGATGTGCCCTGATCACATTTAGCAAGAGCGCTCTGAGTGCTGTGTGAAGAGCACACCATGGCAGGGGGCAAGGGCAGAATCCAGGTGAAGAGGAGATGGCATGGACCAGGATGGTCAGGGCAGAGTGGTGGGGGGTGGTCTGATTCTAGATGTATTTTGAAGGTAGATGGGATAAGGGATGAGCTGATGAACTGCATATCGGAGGCACAAGAAAGAGAGGTGTGAAGGGGGACCATAAGCTTTCAGGTCTGCACAGCTGGGAAAATGGAGTTGTCTGCTGAGCCAGGAGCACTGCAGGTGAAGCCAGTCTCTCAGGTAAAATCCTGTTTCTAACTTGTTAAGTCTGAGATCGTTGTTAGCTCTCCACATGGAATACTGAGTAGGCAGCTGTGAGTCTGAGTTCAGGGGAGGGGTCTGGGCTCGGGAGTCCTCAGCCCACAGATGGTATTAAAGGGACTGAATGAAATGACCCAGGCAGGTGTGGATACAGAAAAGAGTGGAAGAGACCTGGGCTGCTAGAACACACTCCAAGCTGGTAGCTCAGCCGGCCTTGCACTGTCTTAATGATGGAGTCAGGCAGAGTCCAGGATCTGGGCTTTCCCTCTCCTGGGGTTTGCTGGGAGAGATTGAAAGAAAATAAGGTCCTAATCTGGTTGGTAAATGTTTGGGTGAGGCCTGCACCTAAACCAGTGATGGCGAACCTTTTGAGCTCGGCGTGTCAGCATTTTGAAAAACCCTAACTTAACTCTGGTGCCGTGTCACATATAGAAATTTTTTGATATTTGCAACCATAGTAAAACAAAGACTTATATTTTTTATATTTATTTTATATATTTAAATGCCATTTAACAAAGAAAAATCAACCAAAAAAATGAGTTCCCGTGTCACCTCTGACACGCGTGTCATAGGTTCGCCATCACTGATCTAAACAAAGGGCACTGTCCTCGCTACCAAGTGTTCCAGTCCAAACCTCTCCTGACACCCTCCCACCCCCACTCCACAGAGGCAATGCCCAGGGTAGCAATTCTGTCCCCTCTCTGCCAGCTACCATCTTGCCACCTGTGTACTTTCCACCTGTTATCATCTTAACATGGGTAACCAAGAGAACAGTGACTTTATACTGAGACGGATGGCATTTAAGTCTTGCTTTCACTGCATGCTAGCTGGGTGACATTGGGCACGTCTCAGCACCTCTTGGAGCCTCAGTTTCCTCATGTCCACATACCTCACAGGCTTATTTTGACAATTAAATGGGATTATATGTGTAAAGACACTACCCTTGTGTCTGGAAAATAAGAAGCAATTATAAATACTATGTGCCAGGCACTATCTTATAAATTTTTTATGTATTTACTTAATTATCTCAACAACCCCATGAGGAAGATACTGTTATTATTTCCACTTTACAGACAAGGTTAAGTAACTTGGCCAGCCGGTAACTCTAGTGGCCTGGCTCTAGGAATGATTCCTTTAGCCATTATGCTATACTGCTTCTTGAGAATACTTCAGAATTTTTCTACCCTTGTTTTATGAAAACTAAATATATGGCTCAAGTTTTCAACCCGCAGTTTTGTGTTTTTCCTTGCTACTAAATTGCATTCATTATCTGATCCTAGACAACTGTCATCATCTTCATACTAAAAGCGTCAGTTTGATGCAATGGCAAGAAAAGAAAAATTCAAATGTTCTGGAACACAAGAGATAAGGTCTTATCACCAACCTTCTCTGTGGAAGCCGGGTCAGAGGAGCTGCCCACACAAAGCAAGCTGGAGATAAAGCTTTCTTCTCCAATGGACAAGAACTGATCAAAAAGGAAAATTGTTATTTTAGAAAGCCACGGCAGAGGGCACAGACAGTGAGGGATTTGCATGTTAGAATGTCAGCAGAACCTGAAGTCCATTTGTACCTGCACGCATGCATCCGCACACCTGTGTGTTAAAGTGTGTGTGTGAGTGTGTTGGAAGGGGAGGGAGTACATGTGGATGCTTGTGCATAGGGTGTGCATGCAGGTGTGCATTTGGAATGTGTAACACTTACTGACTAACAAAGGAGTTGGCCCTGTGGGTATCTGGCACAAAAGGGTGGGCTGGGGTTAATGATCTGGTTTATGGTCCTTCAAATCATTGAACTGGTGACACAGAAGGAAAAACGGTCACCAGGGAGAAAATAAATTCAATTTTCCATTTTTCCATTAAATAGGACTGCCCTGGTTAGCAAATAAAAGTACAGGACTCCTAGTTAAATTTGAATTTCGGATAAACAATTAATAATTTTTGGTATAAATATGTTCCATGCAATATTTGGGACATCCTTTATCAAAAATTATTTGTTATCAGAAATTCAGATTGAACTAAACTGCTATATTTTACCTGGCAACCTTACCATAAAAGAGAATGACTGTAAACACTTGTTGGATTATAAAAATCTTTAAAATCGACAAACTAGCAAAGACCTTTGGTTCTGGTTGGGGAGTCACTCCTTTTCTCTTTCAGAAAATCCCTTAGTGACCGCACCACCAGCCGTGGATGGAGACAATCTGCTGAGCACTCTGCCCTCTCCCCGGGAAACCCTGCAGATTTCACATCCTCATCCTCAGGAACAATGGCCAGAGCACTTCACAGACTTCATTCTCCACTTCAATAATAATAAAAATAATAATAATAAACAATGAAGACTTTCCAACAGGATTTTAATTAAAGTCCTTTAATTACAGACTTGTAAAAAGTATTATTATGCCGTGGCTTAAAAGCCAGCCAGTATCCTGTAGTGTTCAATTTCTTTTCCCTCTTTCTAGTTTGCATAGAAACAGAATTCTTCCCTTCGGGTGAATAGCAAACTCTGGGAAGCTGAGGAAGGAATAGCACTGATGGAAATGCAGGGAGGAAACTTCCCACGAGCCCTGGGAGCTCCACACAGGCACAGGTGAGGTCCGGAGCAGGGACGGAGAGGGCCTGTGATGCTGTGATTGGAGGGGAGCCCTTGAGGCTCGGATGGGAGTCTGGACCACACAGGACTTCTTCCGTTCCTCCTTTCCCTGGAACGAAGCAGCATGTGTGGGTGAGCCTTGGGGAGAGTGGGTCACAGCCCCTGAATCTTCACTCTCCTGTTGTGTGAGCTGCAAGCTCTCGGGCCTCCGCTGTCCTCATCTGCAAATGGCACAAATGTTGGTGCCACATCACAGGGTTCCTGGGAGGACTAAAGGGCAACATTCAGAAAGCCGTGTCTGGCTCTCAGAAGACACTTTATAAATGCCAGCCATTATTATTATTATTGTCGTTGCTGGGTCAAGTTTTCCCAAGTCCAGTTATAATTTTTAGTAATAACCTATTCTGAGGGTAGATATAATGCATAGTCCTAGAATAATATGCAAAAATATAGAAAAACCACAGGGAAAAATTAATTCCGAAATACCCATAACGCTCTGTGTGTGTGTGTCCGTGTTTTCCCTCTCTGGATGTACTCGTGGTTCTCAATGCTGATGGTGCATCAGAACCACCTGGGGAGCTTTTAGAAATACAGACACCTGGACCCCAGCCCACATCTCATAGATTAGAACCTATAGGGGTAGGGGCAATGGATCTGTGTTTAAAAGACAACAACACACATCCCAGAATATTCTATTGCAAAATCAGGCTTAAGAACCCTGACAGTCACTCATTCGTGTGCTCTCTTTCTCTCTCTCATATCGCTTTCAAAAGCTGTACATTCAGTTTTATAACCTGTTTTTTCCAAGTTGCTTCATCCCTCATCATCATTCTTCCACAATATCTGGTGGGATTTTTTTTTCCAAGGCTTTAGCTGTAGTTTCTAATCAGCCCCGATCCACTGCTTTTCATGCAGAAGTCCTCTCACAAAATGAATCATTTAAAAATGTCATCACTCCTGCCTTCTCTGGCCGACGAGGCTGCCGTGGCTGATGAATAGAGACCTATTATTCCGCATTGCTCTTTCCCCCTCTCTTGAATTCCAGCCCCTACCTGATGGCCATGCGTGGCTCTGGCCTTTGGGTCGTCTCTGTGGCTTTGTGACTACAGCTTGAGGTCATGCCGGCAGACACCTCAGTGCAGGTCTGCACATTTTCTTCCCTAAAATATTACTTTGGTATATAACACTATTTTTCATTTAGTGCTCGGCAGACCATGGTGGCAGTTTATTTCAGCTCAAAACAACCTCCAGGGACTCTGAAGGGCAATTTCCTTGGCTGTTCAGCTGACATTTTAGGAAAATAAAATGACATTAAAATGCCATAAAAAGTCCCTCGTAGACAGCTGTCTCCAATTACTGATTAATAAGAATGGGAATGGGGTGAACAAGGGCCTTAAGCCATTAAGAGCAGACACCCGGCCATGCACGCCCGTCCTGCTGCCAGTGTCTGAGATTGCTGCAATAGGTGCAGCCGTCAACAGACAACAGGCATCGCCGCCTGTCTGTCCTCCCCGCTGCCCCTCCAACTGCTGAAAGGAAGTGCAATGATGGTCATTTGAAAACTTTTCAAAACCTTGACAACCAGGGGCTTCTCAAGAAATGCCTTGATGAAATGTGCAATTAGATGTCATTCGTAGGAAATAGCAAGCAGCTTGGGGTTCGGCAGGTTACTCTCTGGTATTTGAGCAGATCGGGCCCTCAGAGCTGGACCAACTGAGGGATAATAATAAGGGCACAGGTCACTCTGAGAACGGCAGGGCTTCGATCAAGAAGCCGGAGCTGGTCAGTGAATGAACAGATAAGGAATGGTGTGCCAGGCAGTCTTGAGGTTGATTGAGGAAGCATCGGCTGACAACCTCTCCTCTCCTGGGGAGTAAATATTTTGAATGGTGTTGGCTTGATAGCTTTCTCTTTAAGAGTGAAAGAGATAAGGATTCTTAGAGGGGAGCCCATGAAATGAGCGGTGGTGTGCTGGCCTGTTCCCCTCAATGCAGGCCTAGGGACAGGAGTCTTAAACATGTGGAAATTTTTGTTCAGTGGGAAAGAACGTGGGTGTTGTAGTCACACAGAGGTGCCAGTTCCTCCCCTTCCAACTGGTTCTGTAGTAACTCCAAGGCTCAGTTTCTTCCCCGATGTAATGGGGAGAGGTACTCGCTTCAGAGTGCGGAGCCCAAGCAAGGTCAGTGCATGCACAGCCTGGTGTATGCAGAGCTGGTTTCCGTAGTCATCAGGGCCAGAGGGAGAGGAAGTGAAAGTCTCAGCACCAGGCTGAGATGGGGGATGTTGCTCAGGGTGACAGAAGGCTTTGCCTGAGGGGCAACATGACTCAGACCTCTTTCTGTGGCTAAGGCCCGGGCTGAGACCAGGCTCCTGAGTGTGATGGTTCAATGGTCTGCCACGCCAGTGTGAGCATTGTCCTCCTCTGGTTGGTGGGTTAGCAAAGCCTGACTGCTAACAGAAGTCCTCCTGAGGCCTGCCAAAACAGACTGATTCTTCTCCGTAGGGCCGTTTATGCTATGATTCTTTTTGATCCCAAATAATGGAAATTGCAGGGTCCCAGGAGGCCAAGATCAGTCAGAAGAGTTGTGCACTTTGTCCCTGATGCCCCATGGCTCCTGTCTCCAGTCTGAACATGGGCATCTTCAGTTCTCCAGACCATCCTCACCCCGGGGATGGCATCTCCCATCTGACGGTGACGGTGACGGTGACGGTGGGCGGCAGAGGAGATGCCCAGGACCCAACCAGGTCTTTGTAAGCCCATCTGGTGACCAAGCCGGGGGAGGAAGCTTTGCTAACCCTCTTTATTAGTTTCTTCAGAGCAGAAACTGAGCACCCATGATGGCATTACATTCCATCTCTCCCTCCTGGACACTGAAGGGATGGTTTCTTCTTGTTCTTAAAATGAAACAAGAAAGTAGGCGAGAATAATTTATAAACAAAGCATGATTTTAAGCACAAGATTTATGTACATCTGTTCTCCCCCCTTATGCAGAGAGGTAACCTTTCTCTTATTGTAAAAACAATAGATATTGATCTCAATCTGCTCATTGCTCTTGCTTTTCATGAGGGAAAGGAAAAGATAGCTGCATGGGGTGGTCTTTGGGCCCCATATAGAGAAGTTTTCATAATAGGAGCCAACATCCCCAAGTGCCTACTACTCCCCAGCAGTGTGTTAGATACTCTACAAAATTATTTCACACCAACTTTTCTTGTTTTAAAGATAACAAAACTGAGGTTTTAGCTGGGAAACCTCAGAGGAGAAATCAGGAGAATCATGGGAACTGGGTAGTAACTGCCCTTCCCCTTGTCTGAAGAGAAAAGGATCAGCAAGGTCCATGCCCGAGGACCATGAAAGGAACTCGGGGCCTGGGTTCCGGCCACATACAGTCAGCAAAGGACACAAAGTGACTTATGGACCTCTTGGATAAGTCAAGATTCTTGGGTGAAAGTGACAGAAAACAAAACCCAAGCTCGCTTTAAGCTCAAAGAGAAGAAATCTACTGGCTCACCTAACTGTGAGGCGTGGCTGGGACCAGACATGTAAATAACATTCGCTCTCTGTCTCCTTTCTCTCTGTGTCAGCCTCCTCCTCTCCCATCACAGGCAGGCATCCTGCACTCAGCCAGGCCCTTAAGCCCCTAGCTCAGCGAGATGAGCAGAAACAGCAAGTCCTCTGAATGAATATTAAACCTACACAATGATACTGAATATAAATGGAGAGTGGGGCTCTGATAAGTCCTGTTTGTCTGGTGTGCCTGTCGCTGTACCAATTATAATCCCATGATGGGGTACTAGGGTATGAGGACAAGCATGGCCAGGTAGGGCAGGAAACTGTGCTTGACAATTCCATGTGAGTGACATGGACTTGGGGTGAAGGAGCTCCCCGGAGGAAGTCAGGGGAGTCGAGCAGACAAAATAACAGATGCCCATTAGGCCCCCGAACTGACATTTGAATGTTGATTCTTTTGTGCCCCTACTTACTCTGAACATGACAATAAGACATACACCACATGGCTCAGTTTGCCAGGGCTGCCATAACCATGTTCCATAGACTGGGTGGCTTAACCAGAACTTTATTTTCTCACAGCTCTGGAGGCTGGATACCTGAGCTCAGTGTGCCAGCAGGGCTGGATCCTGCCTTGCAGGTGGCTGCCTGCTTGCTAGGGGCCGACAGTGTGTGAACACAGAGAGAGGGCTTTCGTGCCTCTTCCTCCTTTGATAAGGGCACTGGTTCTATTGGATCAGGACCCATTCCGCCTCATTCCTCCTTACAGGCCCTAGCG
>NW_005878972.1:0-7297 GCF_000147115.1 Myotis lucifugus | reverse complement strand
CTGTGCAGACACCCTCATGTGAGTGTGAGCAGATCCATTGCGCAGACACCTCGTGTGAGTGTGAGCAGCTCTGTGGGAAATGCGGGCGCAGGCGTTGTGCACTGAGCCCTTTGGGAGACAGGGTGGGACCGCCCCCCCACAACCCGGCGGCACTTTGTACTGTGAGCAGCAGCGAGGGCCTCGCGGTGAGCAGAGCTTGCGAGGAGCCTGCAGCGCGTCTCTCCTGCTCGCAGCCCCAGGGCGTGCAAGGATGTCCCCGTAGGACACCTGCCGGGACAGAGACCTGGCGATGGGTGTGAAGATTCGATGCGCAAGGCTTTTGAGGAAAGTAGTTGCTTAAATGGCTTTTAAACTCCAAATGGACGGCGGCTGGGAGGAGAATAAAGGGCAGTGAGTGAAAAATGACGCACGGGGTGCTTCTGCGCGGTTTTGGTGACTGCACATGAGGACAGGGACGTGCCTTCGCCACGAGGCCATCCACATGCCACCAGCCTTGGTAACTCCCAGCCTGGCCATGGGGAGAGCAGGGCTGGGCTGAGCCTCTGGAGCAGCGGTCGCCGACGGCGGGTCCATGGCCGCTGGGGTCCGTGAGGCCCGGGAGGCTGGCGGCCGCTGCTCTGGAGCCCACGGCCCCACCGAGGCCTCCGCAGAGGCGACCCTCGGGATGCGCTTCTGGATGTGGAGTCGCCACGTCAAAGCTCAGGCACCTTCTCAAGTCTTCTTGGTCCGTTTTGGGCGCGTTGACCCCCAGGAAGGCCCTGGGCTTCTGCCGCCCGAGTGGAGCCTGGCAGTGCCAGCCGCTCCCCTTCCCCGCGCGGCACCTCCTCGCCGTTTCATAAAGGAAAAGCCGGCCACACGGACAGCACCCGGCCCCTCTCTGCTCTGTGGCCTCCGGGAGGAAACGCAGGCGCCCCGGTTCTCAGATTCGCAGTTCACTAGCAGGGGAAGGGGGGTTGTTGTGTTTTCGCCATGAGCTCTGTGTGACTCACCTGTGTGCTCATTTTAAAAAATGACGCCCTATCTGGTTTGGCTCACTGGATAGAGCATCGGCCTGGGGATCGAAGGGTCCCAGGTTCGATTCCGGTCAAGGGCATGTACGTTGGTTGCAGGCACATCCCCAGTTGGGAGTGTGCAGGAGGCAGCTGATCGATGTTTCTCTCTCATCGATGTTTCTAACTCTCTATCCCTCTCCCTTCCTCTCTGTAAAAAATCAATAAAATATATTTTAAAAAATAAAAATAAAAATGAATCTGTAAAAGCTCATGAGACGATAGCGGTGGCCGACCCGGTCCTGTGGGCTGTGACTCATCTCCCCACCTTCCGGGGCCGTCGTGATGATTTTGTTGAGAAAGAGGTTTGACATGGAGTCAAGTCCGTTTTTGCCCTTCCCGTTCTGCGGCCCCGCTGAGGCCCCAACCCCGCTGGGACCAGCCGTGACCTTGAGGGGGTCCTGGAGCCCAGGGGCTGGGAGTGCTGGGGGAGGGTTGAGGACGGGGTGCCTGACGCAGGCCCCGTCAGTGGGGTCTGGTCACGGGCAGCTGTCCTCCCCTAGAATCTGGGGAGACGGGTGCCCCAGGCAAGGTTTGCTTCTGAAGTTTCTTGCTGTAGCCACCCCCCCCTCATCTGGCCACATGCCCAGTGGCCTGGGATCGAGGTTGCAGTAACCCCCCCGGCCACGGCCATGGCCACGGCCACGGGAGCTGATTGTTTTCAGATCCCAGTGGCCCCTGCGAGACCGAGCCTCCCGCTGTGTCCTTGGTGGTCGTAGGGCCCGTGGGCGCACCAGGCCTCCCTGGACCTAAATGTCATGTGGGCGCTGGGATATGGGCTTTGTCCTCATTCAGAGTCCGTCCCCCTTTAGTCCTCGGTCCTCGAGTGGCGTGGAGGCAAGGCCAGCCTTTCGTTGGTGGTGGGGTTGCTATTAAAATACCCGATTCCTGCAGCCGTTGAGACCACAGAGCAGAGAGGGGGACCCAGGACCTGCTGACGTCCTTGAGCCACGTGTTCAACAGCCGAAGCTCCCCTCCAGGGTTTTATGATAGAACCCGACACGTTCCTGTCGCTGCTGCTGCTCCCACTGGGGTTGCTGTGACCTGTGGCCAGAGCTGCCCAGTGGATGGAGCAGCTGTGATGACGGTGCCCTCGTCACAGCGTCCAGTCTCCGTCCCCCTCACAGGCCCCACCGCTCCCACGCGGCTGCGCCCGGACAGGCCCGGAGGAGCCCGCTCTCGGCGGCCAGGGATTTCCTCAGGATGAGCCTGCGGCACAGACAGGAGACGGGCCATGAGCAGGCCCGGCGGGCGGGGCGCAGGGAGCATCCTCCCTGAGAGAGAGCCACGGGCAGACAGGCTCCTCGGTCCCCAGGGTGCTGTCTCTTGGGCTGATGTCACCATCTTGGAGGCAAAGGGGAGGACAGGGCCACCGGCCGCCACGAACGGCCACGAACAATCCCAAGCCACTGCCAGGCGGCCTCAGCTTCCCAGATGGGAGCGCTACAAACCCGGCCGGCCAGGCCACAGGACTGTCTTCTCCAAATGCACCTCCACCTCCACAGGGAGCGCCCACTCTCCCCCCACTCCTGCGTGTGCCCCCACCCACAAGCAGATCCATCCTTCCCGGTGGGCGGGAGCCTGAGGAGGAGACAGGAGGGGGAGTGGGCGCCAGGAGGAATGAGGGAGAGCTGGGCAGAGGGCAGGCAGCTCACTGCAGGAGCGAGAGGGGATTCAGCCCAGGGAGGCCCTGCAGACGCCGCTGTGCGTTCCCCGACGCCACTCGCTCCAGGCTGTGTGTTCCCAGATGCTCTGGGCTGTGCTCCGAAGCTGAACCAGATCTGCTGCTGGGCGGGCGCTGCCGGAGGAGAGCGGCCGCTGCCCACAGTGGAAAGTTACCAGCTCCACGCAGACACCCAATATCCCAGGTTGTTTTGAAAGAGATACCGCTGTGCTCTGTACAGTTCTGAGGTCCGTTTGCTAATATTGAAAAACCTTTCCACTAATGAGCAGTGCTTTAGGAGGTCGCGCACACACACTCACACACATACACACACACTCACACGCAGACATACGCAGACATACACACTCACACACACACAGACATACACATACTCACACACACTCACACTCACACACATACACACGCAGACATACACACACTCACACACACTCACACTCACATACACACACTCACACAGACATACACACAGAGACACACACTCACACTCACACACACTCACACGCAGACATACACACAGAGACACACACTCACACTCACACACACACACACACATACAGAGACACACCCCTAAGCCCCCTGCCCCCCAGGCTCACGCTACGGGCCTGGGAGAGCAGGCACCCCAGGAGGCACCCCAGGAGGCGCCCCAGGAGGCACCCAGCACCCCGAAGCTCTCTCCCAGCTGTGGGGCTGAGTGGGCCTCTTTGTCGTCCATGGAGACATTTTTAAAACGTTTATTTGTCCTTTCCCCTCAGAACTGTCATGATAACTTTCCACTCATTATCAGAATAGCCTTTGGCCACTGACTGCCCTTCTTGGTTAAATAAACAAAGCAGGAGCCCTGCGGCCGGCGTCTGGGATGCGCTCGGCTGTAAACAAGAGGAGGGTTTTCTTCACGGGCCTGGGGCCTCCCGAGAACTCCCTGTGCATTTCCTGTGCCTCAGCTCCCCGGTGGGAGCACCAGCAGCGACCAGGGCAGGGGGGGGGCCTGGGACAGGCTGGGACGGACTGTCAAGTCCTTCGAGGCCCCACCCCCATTTCTCAGGCCAGGTTCCCACGCCCCAGACAAGGGCACGGAGTCAGGGGCACGTGGTCTAGCTGCTGTGTGACCTTGAGGGGTCACTTCCACTCTGTGGGCCGCAGTTTCCTCAGCCATAAAATGAAGACCCCAGGGCCCCCCCTCAGCCCAAGGCTAATTGAATCTGAGTGGCCTTGGCCGTGCCCGGGCACAGGGCTCCCTATGGGCACAGACCCCGCAGGCGCTGAGCCCGCTGCACAAGGGCCTCCCGCATGGTGAGGCTCGCTGTCCCCATCTGGAATCCTCAGGGACTTAGGACCACAGGCCTGCAGACCCATGTTGCTCTCACAGTCAAGGCAGCCAGGCCGGTCTGGGCAGTGGGATCTTCCAAAAATTCTCCTCCAGAGGTTCCATGTGCAGCCAAGATTGAGAATCACGAGGTTAAGCCAAGAGTCGAGGGGACACGTGACGAGATGGTCACAGTGAGTGGGAGGGAGGAGGGGGCAGTGGCAGACTGGGCGGCAGGGAGAGGGCGGCGGGTATGGGGGGCACAGAGATGCCGCTCGAGGCTTACGCTTGGCTCCTGGAGGCAGGGAAGTGCTCTCCATGAGCCGTGAGGAGGCCCAGTGTGGGGTGCACTGGGGGGCCTGGGCCGTAACCTGTGAGGGGGCACAGGGTGGGGTGCACTGTGTGGGTGGCTGGGGACTGGGCTTCCATCAGTCCCTGGAGTACGCGGGTGGCAGAGCAGAGGAGGACCTAAGCGAGGGGTGGACCGTGTCAACAAGCGGAGCGCCTGCTCTGAGCTGGGCCCTGTGTGCCCGGCTGGGCATCTGGGGGAGTGGGTGGAAGGGAGCAGAGCGCCTCAACGCTGAGAGACTCACGGAGTTTCAACTGGAGGATCTAGAACTGGGAGCCACCCCGGACACGGAGCAGCCACCGCCACGTGGGGACACGGAGCAGCCACCGCCACCCGGGGACATGGAGCAGCCATGTAGCCAGGACACGCAGCAGTGCCATGTCCAGTGTTGAGCCCTGGGAATGCTCAGGAACCTCCCAGGGACTGGCGTGTCCGTGGGAATCGTGTCCTCCCTGGGGACCCGGAGGAAGCAGCAGAGCCGTAATCCGAGACGGGCTCGGGAAGAAGCGGTCCCCGGAGATGGAGACGCGAGCCACAAAAACAGGCACACAGGCCACCGTCAGGGAAATGCGGCCTGTTTTCCTAAACTCTGAGATCGACGTGGGGACATGTCCCTCGGTTCAGCCGGTAGCATAAATGTTTCCTCAAAGCCGACCCAGGCCGGCTGGGCCCGGGAGAACTGGGTACACAAGCCACGTGGCTCCTCCCTAGAGCTGCCTGCCCAGGACCAGCAGGAAGGCACGGAAACGCAAGCCACAGCGAGGGACCGCTGCACCCTGATCTGATGGCCGCCATAAAGCCCGCAACAGCACCAGCTGCCGTGAGCGGGGCACGTGGGCTCTCCCGCGCATGGCCCAGGGGTGTCGGTGCACGGCCGCCTGGAGGAGTCTGGCGGTTTCTTACCCAACGAAACGTGCGCTCACCACGTGACCCAGCGACTCGCTCTTGGACATTATCCCAGAGAAATGAGAACTTATGTTCATTAAAAAAAAACAAAAAACCTCTACAAGAACATGCAGAGCAGTTCTACTGGTCAGAGCCCCAAACGGGAACCAGCCCCATGTCCCTCCGTGGGTGAGCAGTTAACAAAACGGGGCCGTGCGTGTGGCCGTCGGGTTCCTGGTGGTGACCCTGCCCTCTGGTTGTGCAAGATGGTGTCATCGGCGCGAGAACGGGGTGAAGGGCTCTCCCTGAATTACTTCTGCCGCGGCACAGGAATCTGTAATGATCGTGAAATGAACGTGTTTTCAAAACTATATGAGACAGCAAAGAGAACCAGATGCTCGCACCGGGAGGCCGTGGCCCGGGGTTGGGGTGTGAGCCCTCCCAAGGCCCCCCCCCCCCACCCCGCGACCTGGGAGCCTTTTGTTGAAAAGGGAAATGATGGGAGCCCGGCCTCTGGCCACACCACCCGGCGATCGTCTCCCGGTCGGTCCTCAAAGGAGCTGGACACTGACGCCACCCACACCTGCACGTGGAGTCACAGCGGCCTCCTCCTCACTGCCCAGTGGCCTGGCCTCTGAGCCCCGTGCAGCCGTGAGCCTGGCTGTCCTGCCACCGTCCCCTGGGCGAGCTGAGAAGTACCGCAGGGCCCTCGTCGCCGACAGAGAGGAACCGGAGTCAGGGACGCGAGGGGGAGGCGGGTGACCTGGCCCGGCTCGAGTGGCCGGTGATCTGACCAGGGACGGGACCCTACCCTCGGGCATCCGGCTGTGGCGCAGACACCAGGTCTGAGGGCGGGGAGCACAGGCCGAGGAGGGAACCGGGAACACAGCTCTGAGCAGCCTCTCCGAAGACCCAAGAGGCATCGCTTTGGTGCGAGAGCCCCGGGCGTGGAGCGGGGTGAGCTGGGGTCAGGGAGGCGGGTGGCTCAGTGGGCGCCACGGCTGGGGGGTGCCCCTGTCTGTGCCAGCTCCTGGCGGCTCCTGGTGCGGGCCTCTGCTCCGCGTGGCCTCCTCTCCAGGCCTGGAGGCCGCTGCGAGGACGTGCGCCAGCTGCTCTCCCTGCGCTCGGCTTCACAGGGTGCAGACGGAGGCTGCTCAGTGCTCGCAGCTACACCAGCACTTGCCTTGGGGCAGCCAATGGAGTTCACGGCTAAATCATTCGACGGGAAGCCGTCAGCCCACGACATACGAGCTTTCTGCCAAGAGCCTCTCTGCTGCAGGTCGGGGTGGGAGTCGGGGGCTGACTTACGGGGAGCCCATCCACGGGGAGCAGAGCTGGGTGGGCGCCGCGCCTCCTGAGGGGCCTGGCATGGAGGCCGGCCAGGCGAGCAGCTGGTCCTCCGATCAGCAGAGGAGCACGCACAGCAGAGCGTGGTGCCCGCACTCGGGGCTGACGGCGGCCCAGGACAAGCTGTGACGGCTGAACGCCAACCTGCGTGGATGGAACGGGGCCTTCCTGGGAAACGCCTTTTTCTTCTTCTTTTAAAATATAGTTTTATTGATTTCAGGGAGAGAGAGAGAGACATCAACGATGAGAGAGAATCACTGATCGGCTGCCTCCTGCACTCCCCAAACTGGGGATGAAGCCCGCAATCCGGGCCTGTGCCCTGATGAGGATTCGAACTGTGACCTCCTGGTTCATAGGTCGACACCCAACGCCTGAGCCACGCCGGCCGGTTGCTCACTCTTTCTTTAGATCTTTCCAGGGGTCTCTCAGCGGTTTTTCCAGACAAAGTTGACATTTTTTTGGCTTCTGCTCTGTGGGAACCACGCCAGAGGCACCTGATAGTCAAGGCCGATTAAAGCACGAGGCCTTGTTGTCAATACGCCGGACTGTCCAGGGCCACTCTGAGCCTCGGCCACGATGCCGCACACAGCGGCAGGCCACGGCGGCTCGCGGCTCGCTGTGCCCTCTGTAACCCAAACGACCACTGTCGCTGTTGGCCACTGGCCTTCTTTGTCTGTGTG
>NW_005878971.1:0-7299 GCF_000147115.1 Myotis lucifugus | reverse complement strand
GACATGTAATCACACATATATGAACATAATAATGCATATACACATTTGTGTGTGTGTTACATCTATTTATCTATCTATTACCAGGAAAGAGGGCTCACATATGTGATTTTATCCTAATTCCTACAAGAAAGGCCCTAACTATTCTCTCCTAACTATGACCTTTCTCTTGCGATTTTGTCTCTTGGAGAATGTTTTGACTCTACCCAGAGGCCTATGTTATAACAGTGTTTTCTTTTTTTCTTTAAAGCTCTTGAATTCTTTCTTAAGAGGAAATGCTACAAAGAAGCGTAATACATAACACAGGTCAGAGGAGACGTGCTGCCTCAGTTTAAAGGCAGCAGCAGTAGGTCTTGCTCCTGTCTGCTCCTACCCACTCTACCTCGCAGCCCTGGGAGCATCCGTGCAGGTAGCTGGGTGGCTCCCTGAGCCCCTGCGGAAACCACTGTGCTGTGGAGGAACCCCACTTGCAGGCTCTGTGGGAATCAGAACAGTGAAACTCAGCTGTGGAGGCCACACATCTGATTGAGGAAAGCCCCTTGGTCCCCCAAGGCCACCTCAGCTGAAGCACTGAGTCATTTTTTCTACCTCAACATCAGCCTGTTTTGGGATAGCCTTTCCATTCAATTTGATCATTTGATGTGAGTTGAGTCCTGATGCTCCCCATGTTTCGGTATGATTAGTAAGTCAGTGTTTATTTTCACTGTGGAGTAAACACATACCAGGTCTTTACATCCATAATGACCTGAATTGGTATTAAGGTGCCATATGAATTATACTAACAATTAAAATAAAAATTTTAGGTCACAGGCATTCGCTTTTTAAACTTTCTCCTTTGCTATGCCCACACATGTTTCTTCTGTGGATGCAGAGAACATTTTGACTGCCAAATCCTATCAGAATAAATATGACTTACTCTTGTGCTACTCATGGCCATATATAAGAAATAAACAACCTTATTTTATAAGATGACTCACAATATTTATATGTCTGGTAGGAGGACACACATAATTTTCTCTTTTCCCTGTTACAAAATTTAATAGAAGATGAAAAGGGATAAATAATAGAACATATTTTTTATAAAAAGGTGCATGGAAGATACTTATTTTAAAATAATACTGGCAATTTATTAATTAAGTTCACAAACTAAAATGGAAAATACTCTGGATACTCCGATTTTATGCTAAACAAAAAATTGTAAACATTCATGCCTGGACTATTTTGTAAAAATCAGAGAAGATTCTAGTAACAAGATTCATTAAGGAAATGGCTGTATTAATTTACAGTGATTGAAATTTTGATGTAAATTATGGATCATCCATTAGAAATGAGCAGAGGCTTTTAGCACATTAATCTAAAAGAGCACTCTTATTTCCTATAAGAGAGTCTTAAAATATATGTATCTTTAGCTGCTTCCCAACGTGAGATCAATCACTCGAGACATATGGTTCTAGCAATACAAAATACATAGGAAAACAGATCACATCTGGTTTGCCTTTGCAAGGTATACGGTGTGAAAAAAAGTATTTCACACCTTTCCCCTCAATTATAGATGGCGACGAAGGAAATAAAGACTCTTGCAAAAAAACTGAATTAAAAAAAAAAGATTCAAACAGACATATCCATTGGGAGAGAACTAATCTTTTCCAAAGGATTGAAAAGACAAGGCCACATTCGTCACTTCAATATTGCTTATCCAGGATGAACTGGCAAAGCGCTAATGGCAAGTGTTTACAGCGCCATCCGGCCAACAATGATAAAAGGGAAATTCACTGCTGGCAAAGGCAAATATGTAAGCAAGGTTTATGGCTCCTGCAAACATCAGGCATTCTAAACGGTGACAAGAGAGAATATCTGTTCACGGAATGTGATCAGTGCCAACTGCTACCGACCATCAGTGTGTTAGGCGGAGGCTGTCCATGTGGCTGAACTGAAGCAACAAGTCACCTTTTCCCCGTAAGAGCAAACCATAAGCGTGGAAGAAAGGGTCACAGAACACATCCTTCACTGTCCCTGACTCCAATGGCAGCAGGAGCTTCGATATAAATGAGCGCATTGCCGAGGGGAATGACAAGAACTGGTGTGGTGCCCTATGGCGCTGACGTGAATCGGCTCCGTAGTCCAGCTGAATGGCTTGCTGAGCCTGGCTGTGGGCGCTGAACCAAGTTTCCGTTCCAGGTGCTAAAGTATCAGTTTCTAAAACTCATTCCAGAGCATCTTTGGACTCTCGTTAGAAAATGAAGATATTTTAAAAAACATATTTTTTTTATTAATCCTCACCTGAGGATATTTTTTTCCCATTGATTTTTAGAGAGAGAGTGGAAGGGTGGGAGAGAGACAGAGAGAGAAATGTGGATGAGAGAGACACAGCAATTGGCTGCCTCCCACACATGCCCTGACCGGGGCTGGAATGGAGCCTGCAACAGAGGTATGAGCCCTTGACCGGAATTGAACAAGCGATCTTTTAGTCTGAGGGCCCACACTGTAACCACTGAGCCAAACCGGGTAGGGTGAGAATGAAGATATTAATAGTGCCTTCAAACATTGGTTCTGAGTTTATAGAAGCCCCCCATTTTTTCCAGATATCTCCAAATAGTTGTAACTTCATGCCCTGGAGCAAATTAGATGAGGAGACATATTTTGGATTAGCTCTGGACTATGATCATTTCATAATTATTACTTAATATTTAGGCTCATTCAGTGTATCCCTTGGAAAAGCATCAGAGACACTGATATTTGTGAAGCATCAGAATATTTAAGAAGCAAATCCATTCCTCTTTCTCCGAAAGAATCCAGGGCGATCCCTTTGTTGAAAAGAATAAAGGAACAACATTGAATTACAGGCATTGCGTCACCGTGTTCTATAAAATACTGTATAAGTACTAGGGCTGTAGGTGTTTTCCTATGCATCCTATTTCATTTTTAAGCTAATTGTATATCTCAAATACAAAGTTGCTCAATATTTAAGAGCATATAGCAGTCATCAAATTTACTGCTTGGACATGAAATCTTCTTGCTGGCAGCCTGACATTTTACTCTCCAAGGACTCTAACAAATAACTGTTTGTGAAGCATAAGAAACTCGCACACTGGATACTTTGAGCAACAGTTCCTAGACATGAGAGTTGGTGACTGTGAGCGATGATTGGGCAGAATGTTCGGAATGATTTTCACATCAGGTGTCTTCATAAAGAGGCTGAGTTTCACGAGTCATTACCCTGATGGGCCCTGGGAACCACTGCCTCATTTAGAAATTGATAACAAAGTAGTTTTCTCAAACAGGAAAAAATAAATGATTTTTACATAGGTCGGATTTGGTCTGAACCCTCTTCCTTGCTCCTTTAGATCTGCACTTCCTCCTCACACGGAAGTCCTCACACCACCCTATGAAATGTCTGTTTCTCTATTTCCTGGGCATAAACATAGCCCTTAGCCCAGTGGTTCTCAACCTTCCTAATGCTGCGACCCTTTAATACAGTTCCTCATGTTGTGGTGACCCCCAACCATAAAATTATGTTCGTTGCTACTTCATAACTGTAATTTTGCTACTGTTATGAATCGTAATGTAAATAACTGATATGCAGGATGTATTTTTATTGTTACAAATTGAACATAATTAAAGCATAGTGATTAATCACAAAAACAATATGTAATTATGTATGTGTTTTCCGATGGTCTTAGGCCACCCCTGTGAAAGGGTCGTTTGACCCCCAAAGGGGTCGCGACCCACAGGTTGAAAACCGCTGCCTTAGCCCAAGGATTTTACATGTACCAACTCAATTGCACTGTGAACCTGTGAGGTAGGTGTTACTATTGGTACCACCTCACAGACATGGCGCAGAGAGGTTAAGTAACTTGTCTAACGTAAACGAGCTTGCAAAGAGCAGAGCCGATATTCAAACCCAGGTCTGGTGGAGCCTAAGCCTGACTCTTCTCATCAACCTGGTCTGACACAGGTGACATCTGAAAAGTTTATTTTCCATCCAAACATAAACCACAACAATTTATGAGCCATAGTGTCTGAAATTTTACTATTAGAAATGAATTCTTTGGGGTTTATTATTCTCTCCTATTAGCTCTTTTTAAGAAATATAATGCTGCTGGAAGGGGTAACACATTGAGTTGCTTATGTGTAAAAATTATTAAAGTGTGCTAAGTTATAAATTAATTCTGGAAGAGCTAGAGACCGAATGAGGTCACAAGGTGCCTAAAACCCAGGGCCTCAACCAAAGAGGGAAGCAAAGAGAAAGGAAGTGTGGGAGGCAGGCACCAAGGCGAACCTCATTGATATGACCACGATTCAGAGCCTGTTCTGTACTTAAAGAAAACACCTCCCCCCATATTACACAGAGGCCATTTAACCTGCAGCACTGTATTTACTGTAAGTAGAAGGATTCAAGGACAAATGTAGACTCTTGGCATTTTGCTGACTGATGGATTGCTAACGTTTGTTTTGGGAAGTGCAACGCAAGAGTGAGGGAAAGAGAAATGGGGTGGGCAGGAAGGAGGGGAGCCATGCACTCTGCTGGCCACAGGTTCACAGCTGGCCTCTAGATGGCCAGTCAACCACCTGGGACACATCTGGGAAGGATGAGAGGGAGACAACACCATCTTGGCAAAGGCCATCGAAGGCCAGAATGAAGATAGAACTACTCCCAGGTTTTAATATTGATCAAAGTTCACCTCAGAAGGGATATAATTCCCGGTGTGTGATATTTTTAATCTGATTAGATGCATTGTTGTCTACTAGTAGAGTTGACTTATATGTATGTCTACATGCTGGCTGAATGCACTTAGAATGTTATCCCTTCTTTGCTTTGAAATGTGAGAACAGGACAGGACCCCACTTGGTTTTCAGGGGTGTCTCCCAGCTGCCTGCACTTTACAACCAGGGCTCATAGAACCATTTTCCTCTCTTAGTTCAGCACAAACAGGAGTTGGTGGAAGGCAGGGTTCCTGGCTTGGCCCATGAAAGCTCATTTTACTGTTGGATCTATTCCATTCTCCACACCGTGAGTCTACCTTTAATATCCAGTTATAAATGATAAGATTCTGGCTCTTGAGACTATTAGAAAAATGAGACAACATGCAGAATATATTAAATGGTTTTCTTTGTGGGGCCCTGGACAGGAATTGTAGGACGAATTATAGATCTTGAGAGGGTTTCACCGTCAGGAGGCTATTCATAAAAGCGCGCTGTGTACAATGGCAGGTACGGAGGAGGGGAGCCAAGGAGAATTCAAGTTAATTGGTGTTATTGTTCTCATGCTAGACCATGAGAATATAGGAAAAAATGAGTGTTCACTTGCCAAATTGCCCTTCTATGCAACAAAGCTAAAAACAAATAAAGATATAGTTATGAAAAAGATATTAAACAAACATTTTTCCTTGACCCTGAGTTTAGCCTTCTCCCCAAACAGTATGCTAGGATAAGAAACACACACTGTCCATTTATATGAACTGTGAAGAGTGCAAACTTGCATGAAATGGTGGTTTCTGATTATGAAAGAAATCACTGAAGGAAAAGACATTTGAGTCTTTTCTTAATAGTTTTATACACATTGAGTTTCAACCATATTTCTTAACTATATCAGGAATTTGATCTCTTTGGTGATTATAAACTGCATTCAATGCTTTTCTCTCTCTCTGATTCCTTCTATCTCCTCAATGTGCACACACAGGAAGGAGTCTGCTTAAATAGGTTCATGGTCATCAGAGTGCATCGCTTTGTGGGCACAGCTCGTCTCGGTCCTGCCTGCCTCACTTCTATGCCCAGAGAGCTAGCTAACGGCAGGAACCAAGAGGACAGTTCCATTCTATTCATTGCACAGGTACAATGTGCATCCATAAGTTCCTGAGGCATCCTCAAATATGTCCTGCTTTCCCATAGCTGGTAATATAAACATTTACATTTGAGAAATCAGTAAAATGATCAATTAGGATAAACAGCAACAACTAACATTTACTAAGGTATGTTTCCCAGACACACACTGCTTATATTTAATTCTCATATATTTATGTATTGGGTCCGATTATTATTCCTTTTTAGGTGATGAAATTGAGTCTTAATGTTCAGTTGCTAGAAACTTTCTTTTCTCCTCAGGTGGCATTACCTGCTTGATGTCAGGAATCTATCCCTAACAAACAGACTTTCTGCATGGAAATGTGAAGAACCCACTCCCATCTATTTAAATGATAAAAATTATGTTAAGTGTCCAATCAAAACCTTTAATCACGTTCCTGAAAGGTAACTAAACCAAGTAAAACACTTATGTAGATAAAGAACTATCAGCCGGCATGGCTCAGTGGTTGAGCACCAAGCTATGAACCCGGAGCTCACGGTTCCATTCCTGGTCTGGACACATGCTCGAGTTGTGGGCTCAATCCCCAGTAGGGGACCTGCAGGAGGCAGCTGATCAATGACTCTCTCTCATCATTGATGTTTCTATCTCTCTCCCTCTTCCTTTCTCTCTAAAATAAATCAATATATTTTTTTTAAAAAAAAGAACTATCAGGGTAAGATGTAAAATACCTAGAGCTTTATTTCCTGACCAGTACAATGAATGTGGCTATTGACAGTGGCATTGATTGGTAACATGACTGTGTTAGAGCTAGCAACATCCAAGGTGGACACTCCCTACTCTGGCACCCTCTCACTTCCCAAAGACTCCAACAGTCTACTACTTGTATATGGAATGTAACTTGAGGTTGACATGTACATTGATTTGCTTAAAGTGAACACTGAGTTTTAAGGTCTTGAATATAAATTGTTTTCCTTTGTAAAAATTACCCATAGATTACTTGGTAAGAATTGCCTATCTACAGGGGTGGGTAAAAGTAGGTCTATAGTTGCAAGTATGCAAAACAGAAAGTTTATTCTTGTGTTATTATTTATTAATCTTTGTATTGTGTTCCATATAAACAACTATAAACCTACTTTTGCCCACCCCTGTATCTGAGAGATACAAATAGATGATACAAACAGAATAACTGGGGAGGTTTGCGAAGGTCTATTTATAAACCTGTGGCAGGACAAAGGGGAACCTGCTCTAGGCCTGGGAGCTGAGGAGGCTCTTAGCGATCCCTGGAGAAAGTAGCTGCAAGTGGAGGAGGCCACCTTGAGAGTAGCTATGGCCTGAGCAGGGGGACAGTGCCACCTCACAGCCCACTGGGCAGGGGCCTGCTGAGTAACTATCCCCCCCTGCCCTCCTGGTTCCCTCTGAGCGCCTTCTGGTTTCCCACTGGCCTAACCCGAGTGGAAGCCAGTGATCACAGAGCCTGCAGAGGAGTCGTTTCAGGTCCA
>NW_005878970.1:0-7301 GCF_000147115.1 Myotis lucifugus | reverse complement strand
TTGGAGATTTGTTTTGACATGATTTTCTGAATGTGACACCAACCACCACCACAAAAAAAAAAAACAGTCGAGATGGCAACAAATAAAGAAAAAAGCTTCTTCACAGCACAACAGCAATACACAAAATGAAATGAAAGGAAATCGAGAGAACAGAAGAAAATAATTGCAAATACTATGAAGAAATTCCTTGGGAGATTGTGGATTCAGTTCTGATCAGCACAATAAAGCGAATATTGAGATATAGACAGAAATTCACACAAATAGTTGGCGTTCCCAGGGAATAATAAAGTTATGTTAATACTATATTGGAAGCTAATAATGCAATGACTTGTCTGAAAAACAAACTCGATATAACTTCATTAAAAATACTTTACTGCTGCCAAAACCGGTTTGGCTCAGTGGATAGAGCGTCGGCCTGCGGACTGGAAGGTCCCAGGTTCGATTCTGGTCAAGGGCATGTACCTGGGTTGCGGGCACATCCCCAGTAGGAGATGTGCAGGAGGCAGCTGATCGATGTTTCTCTCTCATCGATGTTTCTAACTCTCTATCTCTCTCCCTTCTTCTCTGTAAAAAAAAACCTCAAAAAAACTTTATTGCTAAGCAGTAGCAACAAGCATGTGAGCTTCCAAAAACATGGTAGTGAAAGGACAGAACGGGGCTGATAACCGTGTTCCTAACTCCTCTTCAAGCGAAAGCCATAGAATGTATCAGTTGCTCAGCCAGCCCTTAGGAACGCAAGGAAACTAGCCCAAGGCCAAAAGTATGCTAGCCACCTCCTGTCTTTGTGTAACCAGACCCTAGCTGCACCCTGCCCTTGCTTCATTAGCCCCCGGCCCTCACTCAACCAACCAGAATCGGCCAAATCAGTGGTCCGAGTGAGCCCCCACCCCCTGACCCAAGCCCTATAAATTCTTTGTTCTTCCAAGACTCCAGGCTCTCTCTTGCATCCAGTAATGGAGGCAGGAGGGGGACCAAGTCCGGGGCTTGAATAAAAGACCCTTTGCTTTTGCATGGGAAAAGGCTCCCTGGTCGTGGATTATTGGGGACCTCGAACTCTGGGCATAACAGTAGCACTAGACCTGCTGAACGCAGGGTTGCCAAAAACATGGACTTTGTAGAAAAGCGGGTGTGGGGGAGTTATATCTGCAAAGCACTATTAAGCACATGCAAAAATATGTGTTCCTGTATGTAATAAGCAATTAATATATAAAATATACAGGGTAGTTAGAACACTCTTTAACCAAAAAATACAGTTAATAAACAGGATAAGGATGTAGAGACAATTCTCCAAAAAATACATACAAATGACCAACAGGAATATAGAAAATGCTTTCCTTACTGATCAAGGTGGAATCCCTTAGGCTTCCAGCAACACTACCAACCACAAGTCCTTCCCTGTGAGTTTAGTACCCAGGGGAGTATTGGGACTTCAGGAACAGAAGGGAGCAGTGGAAACAGACCAACCCTCCCCAGGAGAGCAACTACCTAAGAAACTGGAAAATCAAGCAGTACCACAGTCTACATGGGGGGGACAGAGCACACCCTGGGGGATGGGCCCTGGGAAATCACAAAGTCAAGTCCAGGTCACTGGTAAGAATGAGGGTCTTACCCAGAGAGGATATAAGTTCAAAGTTCTCCAGCATCACGTTCAGGTACAGCTGTCTCTGACCCTCATCAAGGAGGCTCCATTCCTCCCTGGAGAAGTACAGGGCAATGTCCTCAAAGGTCACGCCAACCTGTCAGAATGGAGACAATTGAAACCAATGCTGCCTTTCAGAGAACCAGTAATTCTACACCTTACACACCTTTCCCCCCTCAACGTCCTCCAGGGCCCCTGGTTACTGTGGACACCGGGCCCTAATGCTCATCACAATCCCATTACTCACTGTGATGGCCCTCAGCAGAGCAGCTGGGTTGGGTGGGAAGGATTGAGGGAGGGGAGGGTAGAGATCAATGCCATTTAAGGTCTGGGCGATGCCTGCAGGGCCCCAGCCTTCCTGCCAAGCAACACCACTGCAGTCTCCTAGATCCTGCCTCCAAGACAAAGCCAAGCCTGGGTTTATGCTTCACTTTAAGTCCCCACATCAGGTCCCGGGACCATCAGCTCACACTTCCTCCAGATGTGCTCACCACTGGGTAATGTTTACCCCCTTCCCATGTTCAGACCCCAGGTTCACTCCCTCAGCTCTGCCCCCTTCCTGCTCCAATGCCACTGGATCTCGCTGGACTCACCCATGAACCTGGCATAAGGCGTGCAGAGAGCTTGTAGTCCAGCCGGATCCAGGACCACCCCAGGCCCCTGACGGACCCACAGCCGGGAAAGCCCCGAATGAGTCTGTGACGTCCTCCCTGCAGCCTCTGATCTTTCCGTCAATACTCACAGCCACATCCTCAGGGACCTTCAGATGCAAGTCACCCCCGTCCTCTCTGCCCTGCACTTGCTGTGTCCTCAGAAGCCACAACACTCCTCTCTCCCCTCCACCTTCCTCACGGTCCTCCACGCGGGACTGAGCTGCAGGACGGGACAGGCGCCCTCCCCAGGCTGTGGTGTCTGTGTGAGGAGGCGGTGAGGGCCTGGGGGACTGAACTCACCTCAGCCCGTCTCCTCAGCGGGGGCGCCGCCATTGCCCTCTGTGGGCTGAGCCCGGCGGGAGCAGAAGCCGCTGCAGGAATGGCGGTCCCTGTCCCGGCCCTGGCGTGGGTTTGGGGGACGACTCCGAGCTTCAATCCCACGTGGGAGCTGTGAGCACCACTGGCAGCTCCCACCATGGGCTGTGAGGCGGGGAACACCGCTCTCCGGGCTTCTCTACGGGACTTGCGGACTCGGAAAACCTCACCGCCTGAGACAAAAACATCAAGAAGACGAAATCCTGCCACTAGGATTATCGGTCCCGCCCTCCCGAAGCGGCCAAACGGAAATGCCTTCTCTGACCCTCCATTGGCTCCGCCTGATGCCATTCCATGCGTGGCCTTCTGGGTAATGTAGTTTCTAAGCGCCAAGGCCAGGATCCAGTATTTCTCAGTTGACTCTAGGACTGGATTTAGGGGCAAATAGCCCAAGAACACACCAAGTATACTCAGGGTCCTCTAGCGCCTTCAGGGGAGGTGATTTCCGAGGCAAGATTGTTTCTCCTGCACCTGAAGGGCTTTCTTTAACTGCAGTTTTGCATATATTTGTTCAGGACTTGCTGTTTCTGAAGGGCAGGCATTGTTTCATCTTTCAAGACTTTTGGCACGTGTTTCCCTCGGGTCATATGTATCTGGAGGAGGTTGTTCAAGACTCTAACTGCCTTAACCTGCCTCCATTGAATCCATTATACAAAGTTAAGGTCACAAAACAGACTCTCATCCTTAAGGGCATCTGTTTCTGATGCCATCCAAAGTGTCAGCACTGCCTGAGCTGCAGTGTGGATTAGATGGTCAAGAAACATATGAAAAGATGCTTAAAGTCACAGATCATCAGAGAGATGGAAATTCAAGCAACAATTACGTGTCACCTCACCGCTTTCACAATGGCTGCCATCAACAAATGAACAAAATTCAAGGAGAGGATGTGGAGAACAAGGACCCTAGTACACTGCTGGTGGGAATTCAAACTGGTGCAGCCAGTATGAAAATTAGAATAGACTTTCCTCAAAATTTAGTATGGAACTTCCATTTGATCCAGTGATTCCACTTCTAGGAATATATCCTAAGAAACCTGAAATAATAAGATCGAATATATACTCCCTTCTATTGATAACAGCACAATTTACTATAGCAAAGATGTGGAAACAGCCCAAGTGTCCATCAATAGACGACTGGATTACAATGCTTTGATGCAGCCCTAGCAAGTTTGGCTCATTGGATAGAGCGTCACCCAGCAGACTGAAGATCCCAGGTTTATTTCAGGACAAGGGTACATGCCCAGGTTGCAGGCTTCATTCCCAGTATGAAGTGCACTAGAGGCAGCCAATCAATCATTCTCTCTCATCGTTGATGTTTCTCTCGCTCTCTCTCCCTTTCATTTCTTCTCTGAAATAAATACTTAAAAAAAAACTGAGAAAAATTTATACCCTGGAATACTCTGCAGCAGTAAAAAAGAAGAATTTTTACCTTTACAGACAGCATACAGGCACCTGGAAAGCATCAAACCAACTGAAATCAGTCAGTCAGAGAACGACAAGTATCACTTGATCTCACTCATATAGGAAATCTAATTAACAAAATAAAGTGGTGAATGGAGTGGATTCAGAGACATGGAAACATGCAAGGGAGTACAGAATCTCCCAGGAAAGGAATAGGAGAGGAAAAAAAGAAAAAACAGCCTCAGGTAAGGATTAAACACACACACACACACACACACACACACACACAGACACAGAGTCACCTGAGCCTTGAGCTTTGTCTTCTGTTCTCTGAATACAATGGGAAAACGCTTGCTGTGTTCTGAGTGTGCTCTAAATTTGTGTTTATTAATCTGTGTTCAATCAGTTGAGTCTCTGGAAATGCTGGTACCCCTCCATGTAACTTTCTCCTGCTTCACATGAGTCAATTCTTTTGGTGATGTTGTAAGAAATGTCCAAACTTGTGGAGAATTTTTCTAAGTTTATGTGACCCAAGCCGGTAACAGTGCCAGGAAGCAGAATAACAATAAATTGCTTGGGAGAATGGCAGTTTTGCACCTTTTTTATACATGAGACTAAAGAAGAAGACATAAATGGGTTACATGACATTCACTGGTGATAAATTGGGGACGGGAGAAGGAGGGAAATCTCTGAGATTCGATAAAAAGTAAAAAAAGACATAGTCTTCTTTTTAAGTTTATCTATTAGTTACCTGTTAATATTTAAGACAACAACAATCATTGGGGCTCTGCGATCTTCTGTGTTCAGAGATTGTGCTCTTAGGTGTCTGTGAAACAGAAATGTCCCTTAAAATCCGAAGGTATGTTATCCCTGATGCAACAGACAAAAGACAGGCTCAATAAGCTAAAATTTGCCCCTTGCAAAAAATTAAAAAACCACACACACACACACACACACACACACACACACACACACCAAACAACGCAGACTGGGACATAAATTCCCCTTTGGCTGTAATGGGGCAACCAGCGGAGAACACCACCAGGGACTCAGATGAAAGATTTAGGAGCCTTTATAAAGCTGGCCAGCGACTACAGTTGCAGCACCCTGCCGAAGCATAGGCTGAACTACAGTGCAGACTATAGGAATTACAGCATTTTTACTTGCAAAAACCTCAAAGTTACAAAAACCATAGTTCCAGACACAGTATAGTATCAATACCTTCCTATCTATGTGTTTTAGGATCAGAGAACAGCATATTGAGAAGGGGCCATGAGACCATATCTCAAGGCCTGGCCTGATGTCAGTACCCTCCTATCTATGTGTTTTAGGAACAGAGAGCACAGTGCACCCCATCTGGCCGAAGCACCAGATATGCAGCCCAGCACAGTGACTACCTTTTACTTAAAAAATTTTAACTTCAAAGCATCCTATGTGGGCACTTTTAGCCTCGGAGTTTGCAAGATTGGCTATGCTATGCCAGGCTCCCTGAGCTTGCTAGCTTTACTGTGTGCCATCATTTTGGTCCATATTGGGGAGTTAGAACCTGTGGGTTTAGGAGAAAATTCAAGGAGTGGTTTATCAACTCCGGGACACATTGCTGATGTCCTCCTAAACACAATGCCCCCAGTATTGCTGCTGTGCCTTTATTTCGTCTCCTAGAAGGAGTCACTCTTCAGGTCACTAAAGCTTTAGGTTCTAAATGTGGTGGAGCTATTTTGTAAGGACAAGAAAAAGGTTTATTTCTTTGTTGTGGCCTTCCACAAGTGATGAGAAGTACCTGCTAATTAAACCCCAAGTAGTTTATTTCGGGCCGCAACCATTATTCACATCCTCCTTAACAGAATGATCCCCGTATTGCTGGTGTCCCTTTATTTCCTCTCCTAGAAATATTGATTCTTCAGGTTACTAAAGACTTAGATTCTAAATGTGGTGGAGGTATTTTTAAGGACAAGAAAAAGGTCTTTATTTTCTTTGCTGTGGCCTTTCACAATTTATGAGAAGCACCATGTTCTTTCCAAGGTCCACAGTCCTCGTTGATGTCCAAGGAAAAAGGCAGTTTGTCCGGTGGCTCCCTGGACCCATGTCTTCTTAGATGTTACGGGTCTCGTTGGCTCTATCAAGACTGAATAGGCTGCTCCAGAAAACTAAAAAATTATTCTGGGCTCTAAGGGGTTCAAGGAAAAGGAGTCCTGGCCCTATTAGTCCCCTTCCCTGAGTGTAAATCCCTCAGACCCTGGGTTTTCCCTCCAGCTATCCGCTTTCCTTTGTGAACCTACCAGGATATTCTCTCTTCCAGTGCCCCTACTTCCTACTATAGGCATACTAATGCCTTCCTAGTTTGCTGCCAGCCTTTTCTTTCCTTTTTCCATTCCCCTTCTCCTTTTGTCCTGGTGCTCGTTTCTCTTAATGCAGCTACCACTGCCTTAGTGATTCTCTTGTCCTGCTTCTCCTCCGTGGTGTCTCTATTGTTAAAGACTTTCTGGGCTACCTCTACCAGCTAAGACCGATTCATTCCTTCAAATCCTTCTAATTTTTGGAGTTTTTTTTAGCTACTGCCTTTTAAGCACCCCCAAACGCCCAAACCCCCAACAGCACATGGTGAAAAGTGTCCAAGGAGGCCTTGGGTCTCATTGGAGTGCAGGGGGGCACAAGGAGGCGCAGGGAAATATGTTAACACTATACTGCAGGCTAATAATGCAATGATTGTGTCTCAAAAGAAAACCTGAGATAACTTTATTAAAAATACTTTATTGCTAAGCACTAGTAACAAGCAACTGAGCTAGCTAGAAAATGGTTGCACTAGACTGCTGAATGCACTGTTTCCAAAATTATGGACTTTGTAGAAAAGTGGGCCTGGGAGAGCAATATCTGAGAAGCACAATTAAGTACTTCTAAATATATGTGTTCTGCATGTAATAAGCAATCTATATATATAAAAATGTAAGCGACCGACCAACCATTTGACCAGTAGGTATGTCGCAAAATGACCACTAGGAGGCAGATGCTCAAAGCACAGGCATGAAAAAATGGAAGAGACTCATGAATGTCAGAGAGAAATGGGGAGAGGGGAGAGCAAGAAGAGATTAAACAAAAATCTTATATGAATAGAAGAGGCCCAGTGCACAGGTTCGTGGACTGGTAGGATCTATGGGGGAAAAGTGCGGGGACAGGGCCAATCTGCGCAATAAAGATTTCCCAAGAAAAAAAAGTTTCCGAGACAGCACATTACAT
>NW_005878969.1:5670-7401 GCF_000147115.1 Myotis lucifugus | reverse complement strand
GGGCAAAGGTGATCTCTGCCCCCATTTTGGCTAAAAGGTCTCTACCCATCAGAAATACTGGACAATCTGGCAAGTACAGGAATTCATGAATTACTCGGTGGCCGCCAAGTTGGCATCGGCGAGGCCAGCAGAATGGTCTATGAGTCTCGTCTCAAGTAGCTCCAATAATGGTGACTTTCTTTCCTGAAAGAGGTGCTACTTTCTGTGTGACTGCTGAGTGTTCCGCTCCCATATCAACCATAAAGTCCACAGTCTGGCCCCCAATTTTCATTCTGACCATGGGCTCGTGGGGGCCCAGCTGAAAAGAGCCTGGTCTGTCCTCGTCAGAGTCAGCTGCTGCCAACCCAGTAAGGTCTGCTTCAGGTGGCTCTGGTTGATAGTGACTGAGTAGAAAAGGGGGCCCTGTTTTCTTGCTTTGCTGTTTAGGACATTCCTTTTTCCAGTGCCCTGTTTCCTTACAATAGGCACACTGGTCCCGTCTCAGGCTTGCTCTTCCTTTCTCTCCTGATCTGTATTCTTTTTTTTTTAATATATTTTATTGGTTTTTTACAGAGAGGAAGAGAGAGGGATAGAGAGTTAGAAACATCGATGAGAGAGAAACATCGATCAGCTGCCTCCTGCACACCCCCTACCAGGGTTGTGCCCGCAACCAAGGTACATGCCCTTGACCGGAATCGAACCTAGGACCCTTCGGTCCGCAGGCCGAGGCTCTATCCACTGAGCCAAACCAGTCAGGGCCTGATCTGAATTCTTGCTTCCCTTTTTGGGCTGTCTGGAGGCCCGAACCTCTGAAAGCCACTGCTATTACATTGGCCCTTCTTTGTATTCTCTTTTCTCCTGCCTGCTTTTCCTTAGCCTGCTCCTGCCCTACCTGCCTCTTCACTCCTGCTACTAAAACCTTACTCTGTCCCTTCTTACACACGCAGAACTGGACCCAAGGTGGCAAGGCTTGAGCAATTTCTAACCAGCTGTCTATGTAGGGAAACTGATCTGGGTGTCCAGGGTCTCCTGTGACTACATTCCAGACCGCCCTGACCAATCCTTCATCTAAAGAGCCTTCCGAGGGCCAGCCGACCCCGAAGGCTGGCCATTCTACTTCACAGAATTTCCTCAATGTTTCAGTATTCATTTTAATTCCATAATCCCCATTGAATCCCTTTCTAAAATTTTTCAACATGCAATTGAGAACAGTGGGTTTACTTTGTCCCGACCTCATGATGATCGGTGGCAAAAGACAGACAAGGGAGGGGGTGACCCGTTTTCACAGATCCTCACCCAGATACCCGCCTGGCCGCGTCCCTTGGGAGCTTAGATTCATCTTAGCTAAGGTGCACCTGTATAAACCCCAGGCCTGGTCACCTCCATGTGGGGGTGAGTCGCCGTTATGCCATATGACGAATTGCGGAACCGCAGGTGGGGGCCCCACTCGGGACTCCATAACCGAAGTCGTGGAGGCCACACAAAGGAGAGGAGAGGGGCAGGCCCCCTCCCTCCACACTCACACACTTTTCTTTTTTTTTTTTTAATCTTTTATTGTTCAGATTACATTTGTTTCCCTCTTTTCCCCCCCCCCCCAAAACTCCCCCTCCTTCCCAGGTTCCTGGCCCCCACCCTCCGGTCCTCAACTCCCCCACCCATTGTCCCTCATCTAAAGGGGCACGAATTTTTTGTCCAGTCTCTTCCCCGCATCTTCCCATTTCCCCTTTTCCCCCCAAGAATAGTCAGTCCATT
>NW_005878969.1:0-5570 GCF_000147115.1 Myotis lucifugus | reverse complement strand
CTTTCTATATCCCTGATTCATTATAATCACCAGTTCATTCTGTACATCAGATTATTTATTCACTTGATTCTTAGATTCACTTGTTGATAGATGCATGTTTGTTGTTCACAATTTGTATCTTTACCTTTTTCTTCTTCCTTTTCTTAAAGGATACCTTTCAGCATTTCGTATAATACTGGTTTAGTGGTGATGAACTCCTTTAGCTTTTCCTTATCTGTGAAGCTCTTTATCTGACCTTCAATTCTGAATGATAGCTTTGCTGGATAAAGTAATCTTGGTTGTAGGTTCTTGGTATTCATCACTTTGAATATTTCTTGCCATTCCCTTCTGGCCTGCAAAGTTTCTGTTGACAAATCAGCTGACAGTCGTATGGGTATTCCCTTGTAGGTAATTGAGTCTCTTTCTCTTGCTGCTTTCAAGATTCTCTCTTTGTCTTTTGCTCTTGGCATTTTAATTATGATGTGTCTTGGTGTGGTCCTCTTTGGATTCCTTTTGTTTGGGGTTCTCTGCGCTTCTTGGACCTGTAAGTCCATTTCTTTCACCAGGTGGGGGAAGTTTTCTGCCATTATTTCTTCAAATAGGTTTTCAATATCTGCTGTCTCTCATCTTCTGGCACCCCTATAATTCTGATATTAGTGCACTTGAAGCTGTCCCAGAGGCTCCTTACACTATCTTTGTATTTTCGGATTCTTTTTTCGTTTTGCTTTTCCGGTTGGGTGTTTTTTGCTTCTTCGCATTTCAAATCTTTGACTTGATTCTTGCGCTCCTCTGGTCTGCTATTGGGTATAATATTCTTTATTTCAGTCCGTGTATGCTTAATTTCTAGTTGGTTCTTTATCATAGCATCGAGGGTCTCATTAGTTTTCGTGAGGCTCTCATCAAGTTTATTGCAAGCCCTCAAAATTGCGGTTTTTAGCTCTATATCCTCCATTTCTGTCATGTTTTTTTGTCTCTGCATTTTTTATGCTTTCTTGGTGCACCCCCTTGTGGTCTTTGTGTGCAGTCTTGTTCTAGTTAAGCCTTGTTTGTTGTAGTTAATACTAGAGGGATTTGACCACCAGGCCGACTGGCTGTGAGAATCAGCTGTGTCTGCCCAGGAAACTTCTGTCCTCTGGGAGTGCTAATCTAGCCTTTGCCTGAGGCGATCCGGCAAATGGCTCTGGCAGAGTTGGGCGGGGCGGGTCCCACGGATCAACAGGGCGGGCGGAGGGAGCAGTTATGGCTGCTCTCAGTCCCGTTCCCAGAGCTCTGCTTCTCAGAACCCCGGCAACCGCTGCAAACCTTGGAGAGAAAGCTGCCCTCACGTTCCAACTGATGCTAGACAATCCCGCTTCTCCCGTTTGAGTCTGAGTCCCTAGAGACTCACCCGGATCTGGAGCTCAGAGTCTGAGACTCCCTCCTGATTGAAAACGACAACCACGCCCTCAGCCACCAGCCCACTTTGTGCGCGCACCTCCACACCTTTAAATTTTCCACACTGCGCCTCCTCTGAGCCTCGGTATGCTGTTCTCTTTCCTTCTAGTTGAAGAGTCTCTCCTCAGCCAGCCTTCCTGTGGTTCTGGGTGATGTCCGTTCCATCTTTTAGTTGTATTTTTGAAGTGGTTGTTTGCGGCAGCAGTCTCCGGTGTTTACCTATGCCGCCATCTTGGTGGTATCCACACTCACACACTTTCACCAGACATTCACTCAGAGTTTAAACAATCCACCCAATTTCTGACTAATTGTCTAAGGAAACCCTATGGCTTCCCGGGAGGTGATCAAGCTCTCCTTCCACTCACTCAGAGTGGGCCTGACTGACTGGGGCCCCTACCTTACCAATTCTGTCGACAGGTCCAGAGGTGTCCATCCATGCTCTCCAGATGCTGGCCGGGTCCTGGCTGAGGTCCAGGAGTGCCTGGAGTCCCTGGTTTAATTCTGCTAAGATCAGCAGGGCGAGCCTTTCAGAGGCTTGTCCAGTGCCCCCCAGGCCCCAAACCCGGTCTAATCACCAGAGGACAAAAAGGCCAAGCATGGGTTGGTCTTCCGAGTCAGGGGACCAATAACAGAAAAACCCGGAGAAGAACCAAGCAATGCTCAGAGAGTTTGGAGTCACACTTTATTCACCGAGGTGGGCTTAGAGAAAATGAATTCAAATTCTAAGCAGAGCTACAAGCAGAACTTCCCTTTTTATGAAAGAGCCAGCCCTATGTACGCTTAGTAGTTATCTCGCTGGTGGCCTTGAAAACTACACAGTTCTATCCAATTAAAAAATGCACCTGGCATGGCATTGAGCATATCTAGTCTCTGGCCTACAAGGTCAGACAGCTAAGTTTATCTTCCTCATTATTCAAGCAGGCTAGAAAGCAAAGTTATTTTTTTAGAGTAAGAGGCTGTCGAAAGAATAGCAGAGAATTCCAAACAGTAGTTTTACAAAATAGGGGTTAGCCTTCTCAATCTCTTTACCTGTCCTTTCCCCTCTCCCTAAAAATCAAATAAAAAAATTAAACAACATAACCATTTAGATTTGTGGTCCTTGGGAATAATTAAAATAATGCTTTTCACATGTGGGAAAATTCAGAGCTTTATGGAATCTGAAATAGTATCTCAAAAGATCAGTTGCAGACACTTCCCAGAAATCTGTGACCAGTCCCCAAATCCTAAAGTTGTCATTTCCCAGTGGCACTGGGGTGCCCCAACACCAATGTTTGCATTGATCAGTCAGTGACTAGGATCCTAATGCCATCTGTTGGGCCTGAAAAAGTAAGTTACCCAAAGGACAATGCACCCAATGATGGCTGCGTTTAGCCAATGAAAGCCCAGGACAGGTTTATGTACCAGTGTTGATTGGTTTGGGTATTACCGCTACTTTCTCAAAGTGGTCATTCTGAGCTCTTTGTTCTGTTAACAAAGTCAGAGGCTCCAGTGCTGAGTCACAACTAGGACAAGGCATCAGAAGCAGCATCCCCTTTGTGCAGTGGTTTGTCTGTAGCTCGATGAGCAGCAACAGCCAGTATTGAGGCCTATGTTCCTCACTCTGTTTTGCTTGCAGAATTCTACTAGCCTCACTCCATTTACCCTCCATCCTTGGGTGCTGGTGCCTATCAGGTCTTGAAACCCAGGTCACTGAATCCAGAACAGTGAGTCGCTTGTGGGTGATACATGTTGTGATGGGGGAAAGAGGGTGACAGGCTACAATGACACCCTGTAAGGTTTTGGTTGATGTGGCTGAGTTGGGAGGATTCTGGAATCTTGGGCCTGTTTTGTGCTTAAGGGCAACAGAGAAAATAAAGCAAATTTTTGAATGAGAAGTTTTAGTTTCATTCTCAGGAACCTAGGACCATGGATGGTGGAGAATAAAAGAGGGACATTGTCTGAAGTAGAGTTCTAAACTTTTCCCAAAGGCTCAGAGGAAGAACAAACTAGAAGGGAGAGGATTCCCTTTGAGGACAGGAAGGAGAACTCCTTTGAAAGATAAGAAACTAGGCAAGAATGTGCACTGAAGGCTGAAGCCCTGAGGTAATGCAGGCATCTCCAGATGACTTGGCCTGGGGCTGGCAAACATACTGAGCAGCCTGAGCCCACGGATCCTGGCGGTGGTTGCCAAGTTCTCAACAGACATTTTTCTTTCCACAGATTCCTGCTAGTGCAGAATCGCTTAGGGATACTGATTTGTGCAGCTTATTTCAGGGCCTCACACTCCTGTGGTGTATGAGATAGTGGAGTCTTGGGACTGTCCTGCCACTCTTCCAGTCTTTGGGCCTGGGAACCTTGAACAAACACACTAAGTCCAGAACCCTAAGTCCAGGTCTCGAGTTGTATGAAGTGCTCCCAGATATTGGCAACCTGTGGAATGAGATGCAGGAGGTCCTCCCAGGTAAATGTGCCAAATGTACAAATGCTTGGAGTAAAGACTGAGTTGGTTTAGGGACATGCAGGTATCCTTTTTTATTTTTCTAAAAAGAGAGAAGTGGTAACAATGGGACAGGAGTCAGGCCTAGAGGAGCTTTGTCACAACTTGGGATTTGGTTCTCCAGGTGATGGGATCATTGGGATAATTAGAACAGTGGAGTCAGGTGATCTGACCCACATCTCATTAGATTCCCTGTGTCTGCAGCATGATGAACAATATGCCTTTGAGGGAGGTGGTAGGAAGACAAAGAAAGAAGTTGCTATGTTGGTCTTGGTGAGCGTGATGGTAACTTGCCCTTGTGGAGGGGAAGTCGCAGTTGCATTCTGGATTAGTATTTTATGTGTGGACACCTGGATTTTCGAATTTTGTGTTTGGGAAAGAGGAAGGTAATATTCAGTGATGAAGTGAAGGTATGAAATTAGCAGCTGGAGGTATGGAATCAATATCAATTGAGATGGAGAAAGTCATAGATTAATGTTTATTGGGGATACAAAAACTTTTATTTTTGATCTGTTAGATTATTTCAGAGAGCATTTTATGAGCATCTAGAACTCTGATGAACAGTTCAATATGAAGACTTCTTTAAAAAAGGTAGTGGAAAATTTATGGGGGGAGTTCTAGATCACCTTTTGTGTTTTGTTATGTTTGTCTGTAATTGGATGCTAAATAGTATTTCAAAGATGATAAAACTGGGGTTGGTCCATATTTACTTCTCTAAACTCTTACCATGATTTTTTTGGTGACCATTGGTATGGCCTGGGGAGTTGCAGTCAATTTGGTGGAATTGCGGGCATGAGACTCACTGAGCATGGGTTAGAGAGACATAGGTGATGGGACTTGAATGATGAAGACTATGACTCGTGAAGGGACATCAAGCGCAGCACAGGTGAAGGTGGGCTCTGATATCTGAGATCTGATGTGGTTCTCAATAGGTGAGGTTGAAGTAAAAACCAATCAGGGAGGGAGGGCTTTATATAAGGATTCAAGGCTGCTTCTCTGAGTGTGGACTACCAAAGTTGAGGAAGTACCTCATCCATTTTGAATTGACCAGGCATTCATTCTCTGGGCCACAACATGCCAAGTAACGAGTAGGAGGTTAAGAAGATGACTATGGGGGATAGGGCTGTGGGAGTGCAGGTGTGAGAGAGGTGTGCTAGAAAGACTGATGTGCACTTGGAGAGGGTATGTTAATTCATGGCAATAGGGTCTTTACATTGACTAAAGAGTGAATGAAAGGTGAATCCATTTCAGGGGGTGCTTGGCTGATATAATAAGTGGAATTGTAGTGTAATTGTCTGAAAAGAGGGGTGTTGCCGTGCTACATGCAAAATACAGAGCTTAGGTGTTATGTATTTGCACACCTGTCAATTGTTGAGGGCTGATACAGTGATCATTAGGAACACTATAGCATACATCAGTGTCACCTGGGCTTGAAAATCTCCACTGGCATTAGGAAGGCAGAGGGTAGGAGAGAAATACTTTACAGAATGGTGATTTAGAATTTTGGAAAAGAAGGCGATTGGGACAAAACCTGGCCTCATTACAGTGTATTTGTTTTCTTTGAAGTTGTGACTCTGGGAAATAGGCTGTGTGAGAGGAGTGTGTTTCAAAGAACTGTATTTCAAAGAATTAGTGCAAAGTGATGGACTCAGCATCCTGGAATTGAGTTCCAAATGGTGAA
>NW_005878968.1:0-7304 GCF_000147115.1 Myotis lucifugus | reverse complement strand
AAAGAAGAAGCGAAGTGGGCTGAAAGGGAAGTGCCATGAAAAGTAGATGGGTATTTGAAGAATTGGTTCAAGTATGGATGTCTGCTCCCCCCTAACATACACACACACACACACACACACACACACACACACAACTGCTCCCACAAAGGAGAATAGAAATAATGGCCTGGGTTGGCTCTGGGAGGGCATGCTTAGAGCAACTGAGTCACCCCTGACCCCAAGTCTTTAACACTCATTTGCTTAATTAAGTGGCATTTAAAAGCTAGACAAGGCAATCAATGAGTATCAATAATCATGTATCCGATAATGATATGTACACAATCCCAACAGAGTGGAGCAAAGCAAGTAATAGACGCTCCTCTATCCAAGTCCCTAAAAATATTAAAAAATTCAAGAGATCTCAAGGAATCTCCCGGTTTAGGAGGATACTTAACTCCCAAAGAATGAAGTGAACTACTCTAAGGCTTGAATTGAAAAGCTAAACTCCTCTGACAAGACTGCATCCCTTATCTGTTTTGCAGAAAACATCTGTAGCCACGTCCGGTTCTCCTTTCCTTTCCTGGCATCTCTCCTCAGTCCGTGTCCTCACATATGACTAGTGATTGGAATAGAGACCTATTAGCCGCATGTGGATTGTATGAAGAGAGATATGTTCACTCCAGGCCCATGAACTTGATGAATAAATGCCACAGACAATGGCTAAAATCATATAAACACAAACTCACCTTACATACTCCCAGTGGGGCCCAGGGCAGAGTGAGACCTGGAACTAGCCTGAGCTGTGGTGCCAGCATTTGTAAGCTCAAGGACAGAGAATGAGCCTGATGGGAAGGTGGCAGTGCCATCCTCTGCTGCCCATGGAAAGGGAGCTCCCTGACCCACGGCATCCCCTGCCTGCTTCCATGTCAGGAAGGGTCCAGGTGGATGATGAAGAACTGGATGCTATAACAACTGGAACAGAGCAATGATGCCCCCCCTCACCCCCGGCCCAACCCTCCCACATTCTAGTTTAAGTTTAGTTTCCCCTTTAGACTTTGTCCAGGAAGGAAATGGACGAAGGGAGAGGTTCTTTGGGCAGCCGATGCACCAGGTTTGGGTCACTCATAAGTCAATGAAGGAGCTCTGGGGTTTCCCTGTTGGTTTCGTGGGGGTGCCTGCCAGCGTGCCTCCCGGAGAGATGGTCCTTCCGCAGTGCACCGCAGACCACAGCTGCAGGCCACAGAATCCAGGGGCACACGGGCCTGGATTAAGAGTGGCCTCTGTGCCCCAGTGCCAGGTCAGCCGCCCCCTGTGCACTGCCATGGGAGCAGGGGGATGTCTCTGTCAGAACTTTCCTGAATTCAGATCTTGGTTGTTCGGGGTCCCCTCTGAGTGGAGGCCTGCTGATCTGTCCTCTCTGAGTGGAGTTGCACCCGCATCACCTGGAGGGAGGGTTTGGGAGAACGCAGGTCGCAGGGCCTCCCCTGCGTTTAATTCAGGTCTGAGTGGGTCTGAGTGTTGCCAATTCTAGCAGGTCCCCAGGGGGAGCAGATGCTGATGTCCTGGGCAGGGCACACTGAGCACCACTGCGCTGGAAAGCATGTGGAGGCCCAGAGTGCATCCTGATGAGGGTGGGCTGGCGAGATGCTACATGAGAGGGACTCTGCCACTGTAGGGGGTCGGGGGGAATGTCAAGGTCACTGCTTCATGGAGATGGTCCTTCCCTTGTTCTTCAATATCCCCACATCCATCTGTAAGTCCACACGGAATCACCACTTCCATCACTTGACATTTTTTTAGAAGAGTTTTTTTTAAAGAAGTACCCTGAAGACAACAAACGGTGCTAGTGCCCAACCATATGCTTAAGTCTCTAGAGACCTGGCAATGGACCTTAGCATCCTCACACTTGTGGTGATAGCTCTTGTTCCTCATATCCAACACATAAGCATTTACTTTTTCTCCATGACAGTAGCCCCTACTCATCCTATACACCTTTTTCGGGTATCACTGTCTCCCCAAAGTCTCCCTGGACCTTCTCTCAACAAAATAAATTAAGCACTATGCTATGTCTCTATGGCAGTGGTTCTTAACCTTCTGGCCCTTTAAGTACAGTTCCTCATGTTGTGACCCAACCATGAAATTATTTCCGTTGCTATTTCATAACTGTAATGTTGCTACTGTTATGAATCATAATGTAAATATCTGATATGCAGGATGGTCTTAGGCGACCCCTGTGAAAGGGTCGTTCAACCCCCAAAGGGGTCACGACCCACAGATTGAGAACCACTGCTCTATGGTGTACTTCCTTCTGCTGGGTTGTACCACACAATGAGTCCACTCAGGGGCCTTGCCTACTTGACATCACTGATAAGGAGGAAGCACCTGCTTGCCCCCCTTAGTGGATAGTAACCACCTGGAGGGCACTTTTTAGAATCCTCAGTAGCAGACACAGTGTCCTCTCTTAACAGACATAAGACAATTACTTGTTGGTCTGCACGGAATGGTCGATGTAGACTCATGCAGGATATAAAGTCGCTGATTTAATAGGTTTGGTTGTTTGCCTTTCCCCTGGAGACATCCATTTATTCTCAAGTCACTGTGGACACAAGATTAGAAGTGAGAAGAGGAAAGAGCGCCATAGGCAGATGTACTGACACGTGACACCCACAGGAAAGAATGCAGCCCCTGCATCAGTACAAAGAGCTGGGAAAGGTAGGGCCACAGAGGAGCCTGCTGGGTGGCTCCCGGAGAGGCAGAGAGATAGAATTAACTTCTGCTTAAAATGCCATAAGTGAGCACGATATGGTTAAATTCTAATAAGGTGCTCCCTGTCAAGGCCGACATGCTTCCAACACGCTTTTAACAACAGATAAAAACAGTCTAAAACTTAAAAGAAGTTGCACTGTTTAGAAAGGAAGACTCGGTTATCTAGAAGATTCACTCATTCGGAACATCTCATTATCTGATAATGCGGAATGAATAATGCATTCCCGCACGTTTTCCCTGGGTCCCGGTCTTCTCTCCTTCCCAAACTCTCTACCAATCTGACTTCACAGATGAAAGAGTCTGCAGCAGAACTGGATCGACTGTGATTGGTTCGAAAGCTGAGTGAGAAGAGAAAGGAAATTAATTTGGAAACGACCATCCCCTGCCTCTTTGGACCCTCTCCCCCATTCTCTGCTCCTTGTCATCTTTGCTCAGGGGCCCAGCACAGTGGAGAGCCCGTCGGTGGTCTCTGTGGGAGTGTCCTGCCCCCTGCAGCTTCCCTGGGCCTGCAGATGTTAGAGTGAAGGGGACCATGCTGGGAACTGCAATTTATGTTATTAAATGGCTCCCCTCTCCAGCTCGGATTGACAAATAGCCAAATTTCGCTTCCTTTGTTCCAAGTCTGGCTGCTGTTCCACAGCCATCACACTGTGTTTTATAAAGTTATTTGCTTTGAATTGGAGCAGAAACTCTAGGCCGAAGCTAGGAAATCTTTGCTGGGTTCTCACTTCAGCCCAAAGGCAGCAGACCCTGGCATGAGTCTGATACTCTCTCCTCAACACCGCGTCAGGTCCAAGTCTTCCGGGGACAGAAGGACTCCCGGGCTGACAGCAAATAAACCGTTTCCAGCAAGTCCCCCCCCCCCCCACCTCCGCCCAAAGGAGTCAGAAGCCAGCTCATGCCTGACAACCACATACACACACGTAAAGGAGAAGAGTAGAGCAGGTTGCAAAGTGCTGAGCTGCCTGAGGATGGGCAGGGCCGGGAGTGGGAGTGGGGGTGGGGATGAGGGGGGGCCATCTCTCACTCAGCACTGTCAGCTCCAGCCCCCATAGGTCTGATTCTCTTGGCTGACAGTGTCCTCTCTCCCCTCTCCCAGGCCCACGCGTGCAGCCTCCCACCCAGCTTGGTCATTCACTAGTTTAGGAGTTTGCCCGATAAAAAGATGAACGGTGAGGTCTCCTTCCATGTGCTTATATTACTAAGTCACAGAGTTTCTCTTTGACTGGAAATGGTTCCCACAATTAAATAAACAGACATGTAAAAAGGGAGAAGACATGGGCTCAAGTGTTTTGTTGTTGTTTTGTCGCCAACTGTTGGGCTAAGAGAGGCCTGGAGTTGAAAATTCCCAGTTTGTGTCTGTTGGGGTTTTTCTGTGACCTGCGTGGGGTGCATCTGATCCTTTTCTAATCCTGGACACACTGTGGGGAGCGCATAAATGCCAACTGACCTATGAAAGATGGTAGGATCACTGAATAATTGAGAGCAGCATGGCCCGCTGGAGAAGCCAGGTGAACTCATATTTTATACACCAGCTCTACTTCTTTGGGAGCAAAACACAATTGTTGGTTAGGAGGAACCAGCAAATTGAAATTAATTTAGATTTATTTGGAGAGATGGTTTGAGCTCAAGAAAGGCTCGTAAAACTCCCATGGCTGACAAATCCACGAGTCTAAGGAAGGGAAAGGACGAAGGTCATAAACTTGTGAGGGTAAGAGAGTCCTCACCCATTTGGTCATTGTTCACCAGACTTGTGGGCCCATGGATGATCTGAACAAATACCAGTTTCTGTCTGTGGTCTCCTTCGCATCCACCTGCATCTGCTGTGTGTGAGGTTGTGTGCCTCCTGCTGAAAATTGAGATACACACAAAAGATGCTTCTCTTTCAAAGAGAATATGAAAGAAAGAAAAAAGAGAGAGAGAATATGAAAGAGCTTTAAAGGACTCCACAAATTAATGTCTTCTTCTAATGACAGGTATAATTATTAATCATAAGGGGAGCAAGACATATTAAATTCTAAAATGGACCTAAAATCACTGATAAGATCCACAGGTCCAGCTTGGTTTTTTCTCCTGATTGCAACCCCACCCAAACTCTTCAAAGCATTTAGGACGTTCTGGGCCTTGGCTGGGATTTATTGATCCATGACATTTTATAGCTGAAAGTGACACTGGAAATCTCCTAGTGATTAAATCTCCTCAACCTACAAATGAGAAATCTGGGATCCAAAGAGGGGACACATGCCTGTCTCGGTATGTTTGGGGTGTTATAGTAAAACACCACAGATGGGGAAGCTTTTCAACAACAGACATTGATTTCTCACCATCTGGAGGCCGGAAGTCTGAGATGGAGGAGTCAGCAGGGTTGGGTCAAAGCCCTCTTCTGGGTCTCAGATTCCCTCTGGGTCCACATGGTGGAAGGCTTCACCTGAATGAGCTAATCACTTCCCAAAGGCCTCCCCTCCTAATACCATCAGCTCTGGGCGTTAGAATTTTAACACAGAATTTGGGGGCTACACAAGCATGTAGACCACACCATTGCTCAAGGTCAGACAAACACCAGGGTGTGTGGAATTCCGTGTCAATAACACAGCTTCCTAGGAAAGCAGGAAGGTAAGGTGGCCCTGCCAATTCTTGCTAGCAAAACAGAATCAAACTTCACAAACATACGTCTCCCACGGCCATTGGACAAGACAGGAGAGACTGCCCCTTTCTCCTCCTCTTCACCCCACCTCTGCTGGCCAGATGTTGCCTGTGACTTCTGTGACAGTGTCAGCATTATAGCTTCATTTCCTTTTCAAAGCTGATCCTGAACTAGCTTTCCTTGCACAAAGCATCATGGGAAAGGACAAGATGACTTGGGTTGGGCCCTATTGTCCTAGAATTTTTAGATGGATATTAGACTAGACATCCTCCTCTTATCTACCCTCCCTGCCCCCAGGGTATTACCTCCTAGAAACCCCATGAGGAACAGAGTTCATAACAGATGTGCTTCCTTAGGCTTCAGTCTTTTCCTGGCTGAGAATGAGTTATTTATTTAATTGAGAAATTGACTTTTATGAAAAAGGATATTTTAAAAATCCTAATCTTACCTATGTGACTGGCATCTACGAAAAGACTAGAAAGAAATAACAATAAAAAATAACAATTTAACCTTTCTTACTGTCTTTATAGCTGTTGTTATTAGGTACAGTGCTCAGGGAAACTGTGGGAGCCAGAACTCAGTGTAAAGTTGGAACACGGAGGCTGTGGCTGGCGGTGGCGGGTCCCGAAGTCTTTTTCCCTCAATCACGGAGAGACAGAAGCACCACATTCCTTAGACATAAGCTCCGGAAGTAGCCATAGAAACCAAGCCAAGTCAGATCAGTATTTCAGGACTCCGGAGTTTCTTTCTTCCTTATTAACCTCAAGACAGAAAGAGAAAAGGCTCCCTCTATTCCCGAGAAGCCTGGCCAGATGGGTTGTCTCTGGCTGCCAAGCCCCTGGCTCTGACGGAGGCCGATGCTTGTGAACACCTGGGTACATAGTCTGTCTGTTGGTGGACTGAGCACTTGGGGAAAGGATGTCCAATGCCCACTTCAATACACATCCCTTAGCAAACATCCAATTCAAAATCTAGCTCTTCAAGAAATCCTTTGTAGGTAAACCTCGTCCAATTCATGTGTGTGTCTATATTCACCGCTCACTCATTGACACGTTGTACCAGGCCCCGAGGTAAGAAAGATAAGTAAGGTTCAGCCCATGCATTACATTGTTTGTAAGAAGAAAATGTGAGATGTACACAGGATGGGATGCACAGGGTGATATATACCCAGGGAGTCAAGGAAGCCTTCCCAGAGGAGGTGACATTGGAACTTCTTGGAAGTATTTATAGATAACTAGCTTCAATTTATGACTTCAAAATGTCCACTCTTATAAAGTTTTATTTTTGGTGTTTCTATTTGGTGGATCAAATGAAATGAAAAGGAAAACATACACACATGGTATTATTTAGTCCTACTATGTGCTGGGAGGAGAGGGGTAGTCAGCTTGTCTCCTTCTTCCCCAATAGTTTTGCTCTTTTTTGAGTTCTCTCCTCTCTACCATATATTGAAACTCTCCTTATCTTTTCATACACAGCTTTTATTTCCCCTGGGCCCATGAAAACCTTTTGTGACCAATTTGGTTTATATTTATTTCTCATGTCTGTTTTTCTTACTGGATATTAAGCCCGAAACATCAATAATAAGAATGACATAAAACTGACCTCTGTAAAATATATGTATATTTTTATGAATCATCTTGTTCAATTTTCATGAAATCTCCTATTGGAGTATATGCTCCTTCTTTGGATTAAAAAATGCAAATACAACTAATGACGAATAAAAAGCTAACCATACATGGTTGTTCTCATTCACACAGAGGCTAAGAGCTTGTCTTTCCATTCCTAACCTATTCCTCTCAGGATCCTAGTTGATTATTGTCCAATTGTTGAGTGTTCGGTCTCTTTCCACTGGAACCTGATTGCCTCTGTATGAATGATACAGGAAGGACCATCTTTTAGACTCTTCTATTCTCCC
>NW_005878967.1:0-7304 GCF_000147115.1 Myotis lucifugus | reverse complement strand
ATGGAAGTTCTCTCACAGCAGGAATCCCTTCTGCGGGCCCTTCATGATGGAGAGTTCTTAAACCCTTCACCATTTAGTTATTCTCAGACGTTATTCTCACCAACCCTAATGACTGAGTCAGGGATTGAAGCTGTTTCTACTCTCCACTTCATTCTTTCTCCATTTTCTGAGCTCCCAACACCATCAGGTGATGGAAACCCTGCCACAAAATAAAACAGAAACTCAAAGAGGAACCTCCAGGTTTGTCACAGTTCCCATTGTTAACATGAGTTGAATGACAAACTGCTTGATGATTCAGACAAGGTGGCCCCCTGACTCAGGAGGCTCACAGACTAAAATGGGAGCTGACAGCTTCTGAGGAAAACTGTCAATACCCGTAACAGTTCAGGAATTAAACTCTATAAGTTAAGATGAGAGCATCCTCATATTACTCTATGAGCACTTAGAAAACCTCCTCCTCCTCTTCCCTCAGAATGGCTAAGACTTTTGCCGGAAAAAATGGACAATACAAAACTTGGGGGTTGCTGTGGACACACTTGCTGGACATTGGATGCACAACATTGCTATTTTCCAAAGATCCTTTTTATTTGATCCCAAGAGCCAACTGAAGGCAAAGGATGTGGTTTACTTAAAATTGTGTTTGTCACCCTGCCCCACATTCTTGTCTTTACCCAACACGCTACTTAGAAAATAGTAAAATAATGCGGTCCTATCTGACAGTCAAGTAATCCTAATGCAGGAGGGGAAGCTAAAAATGAGTTTTGGTTGATATTTTAGTAGCAGGTACTATTTGGTAGTTTTTGTTGTTTTTTTATGATCCCCTCTCCCCCAACACACATGTAACAAAGAACAAGGAAATATGCTTTCTAACAAGAAATACTTAAGTTTTCACATTTCTTCCTAGCTTAGATTTAGTTCTCGCTGTGCACATAAACCAGTGCAAATGCCTATGAATATAACCTTTCACCAAATATGGAGTTCAGATTGCTGGACTCCTGGGCTATGGTGCTAAGAATTTCAGGGGCTCACCATCCACGACCTCTTGGAGTTGAACTGGAGCAGAGCGGGGAGGCAGAAGCCCTCACCAGCGTGCCTAGCAGCAGCAACAGCCTCAGCAACCTGAACAACGAGGCCAGGGCACTTATGCCAGCGGACATGTTATTGACCTGCCCAGGTCCGAGGGTTATGGCAATCATCCCCTGATCAGTCAGGACTTGACAGACTGGAATCAAACACATAAAGCAGGAACGCATCTATGACCTCACATCTGCACTCCACTTGTTTACCTACAGCTCTTTCAACAACAGGCAGTTAGTACCAGGGATAACAATGACTGAGATTGGTAAGTGGAAGTGTCTTTCCAGCTCATTTTTAGAAATTCTGCTTTGAAGTTGTCTTGGTCCTATTTCATAGGGTCACTTTTTTAGGTCTATGTTGAATTGCTTACATTCATGGCTTCTAGTGAGAAAACTAATTGACTTTAATATACATCCTAATACTGTCATTGTTCACCTGGCCCATAAAACTTTGTCTCAAGAAAAGGAAGAAATTATAAATAGAAAGGTGCTATCTGTAAAGAATAGATGCTATCGTAGTTTTTGTTGTTTTTTCATGATCCCCCTCCCCCAACACACATGTAACAAAGAACAAGGAAATATGCTTTCTAACAAGAAATACTTAAGTTTTCACATTTCTTCCTAGCTTAGCTTCTTGCTATGCACATAAACCAGTGCAAATGCCCATGAATATAACCTTTCACCAAATATGGAGTTCAGACTCCATATTTAAACAGAGTCTGAATGGTCCATATTTTTAAATTTGGGTTCAACACTGAAAGAAAAATATTATTGGTAAGAACAGGAAAATTTCAGCAAGGATTCAAAGTGGTGCTATTTAATGTGAGTAACTAAGGGATATAGAAATAGCATAATTGAATTGTAATAATTCAATGAACGGGGCTACAATTGTCCCTCTCACATAACTAGGGACAAACCATAAGCAAATGGTATCCTTCATAGTAAAGGCAGAGGGGTGCTTATCAAGTTTTTTTGATATAGAAAAGCTGATGAAATTTGAGGCAGACATTATTCTAAGCCACTTTTTAAAATACAAAATCATTTATAATAAATCATTTGTAGTATATTAAAATGTTTTAGCTCATTGAGTATTGTGTAATATCTGAGAATATTCAATCTATTTTTTAAATTTAAAGCTACATATTTCAACACTCTGGGAATTTTGGCGAAAATAATATATCATTATTTTCTATATATTTCAATTCTAAGTCATTCTAAAATAGGCCAGCCCAAGTATAGTGGATAACCGTAATATGCATCTGTAATTCATAATAATCTTACTATGACACCTGCTAAATACATTTCAAATATTTTGACTGAAAGTCAAAAAAATTTATTTCATTTATCCCAGTATTTCCCTATAAACTCATTGGATTAATGACCAACAATGCAGTAGTTAAGCACTTCAGTGTCATATGAAAGGGAAATATTTGGCTTTCAACTAGAAAGCACTTAATAACTCAGTCAGATGTGGGTGTGTATGCATATGCAAGATGAGGAGAGAGACCTATTATAGAGGATTTTAGATTCTTTTGCAAATTAATGTCAGTTAGTCCACTTATAAGAATAAAATATGCAGTACCTGGAGGTGTTATGCTCAGCTGGTCGCAGGAGAGTGCTAGAGCACCATTAAATTACCTGCTGTAACATAACTGAACAAAAATCACGCGCTGCAGAATGACTTCATGTGCTTGAGTGAGCTTTGCCTTGCAAGGTTGACTGAAAGAAATAATAGCACATGCTGGCAGAAATTATAGTAGAATGCCAGATCTACTTCACAGTCTCTCCAGATGTTAAGAACGAAATGATAAAGTGTGACAGAACTATCTCGTGCTATAATTATTTTAATCTTTGCGGTGCTATTATAAAAGATTTCAATTTTGTTAAAGCACTTTCTGCATTTTAAAATTCCCTTTCAGCGGTTCTTAGCGTTTCTACCACATTGTTCCACATTCATTGCAGGCAGTGTCCTCTTGACCCCGTGGAAATGTAATATGTGGACAAGTTCACATTTAATGACCCTGTTCTTCCTTGAAAATAAAAGTTGAATAAACAGAGACGTGATTGTGAGTCCTTGATAATGAGAATATTTTGCAGTCAAGTATTCCTTTCACAGTTCAGTAACTGCATGCATCCCAATTAATTTTATGACTTAAAAAGATGAAGAATATAATTCCTATTTTCTAGACAAAAACACTAAATCACCTCATAATCCAAAAGAATCCGTGTCAGTGACTACAAAACCTGCAAGCCAGATTTGTGGACATCTAGATTCTGCTGGAGAAAGTAACACTCCTTGATCCAATTTAATCAGTTTGATAAGGATTACACTTTAATCAGTTTGATAATAAGTTTACACTTGAGAGGGCTCAGTAACATAATCACACATGATAATTCACTAAGCACAGGGAGCCCTTGGAAGGATATTGCAATGATGTTGGGCTTCTATGCAAATGTGAGGTACTAGGGAAACTGGACACATTCCCTCAGAGCTATGAAAAGAAACACAGAACTCTACATGCAATTTCTGGGTGGGGGGGTTACAGGATCCAGGGCAAGATCTTTAGCTACAAGGGTTCCTGTGATACTAGATTGGACCGAACTCTTGTCCCTGTGATACTAGATTGGACTGGACTCTTGGGCTGTGGTGCTAGGAGTTTGTGCATGTTTCTAGAGTTCTGGGTTCATTCCCAGGCTGAACCACATCTCCTACCTTTCTCCAGTGCCCATGTCAGGTTACCTAACTCAATGTCACACTTATTAGACTTTATAATTAAAAGGAAAGAAATGTCAAACTTTTTTTTAGTAATTAAGAGGCTTAAAATCAAATGTAAGAGCAACTAAATTTGTGACCATGTCCATCCATAAAGATTGCCAGTAAAATCAGAGAAAAACTTAAAACCCCTAATAAATAAAAATTTTCCAAGTCAGATGCATTGGAATCTATAGAAAGAGCCTAAGATAATATTTTAAATAGTACATGGCATTAAATATTAAGACCTAAAACATAAACCTTTTAACAATGTAGGGAATTATTTATTGGACTATTCATTTGTATGCCCCACACAGAGCTTAGATGCATATTTCAATGCTTCTTGTATTTTCATACAGGATGTGAAAGGAATAGGTAGGCTGGTACGGAACGGCATCTTGGTGATAAAAATGTGTGGAAAGTACATCAGCGCCTGGTAGGGAGTCCCCAGGGTTTTGGTCCTACCTGAGACCCAGAGATTAGATGGCCCAAAACTGAACATTTCACAAACTCAGGGAGAAAGGGACTCAGAATTAAATTTTTCAGATTTAAAGAAAATGAAAAAAGTTTTGTTTTTTCTTGCACACCTGAATTTTTGTCAAGGCAGGTTTAATTTTTCTTATCACTGTGCTTACTTCTATGGTTAACTAAACGGAGCAACCTATACCATTCTTCACACAAGGGGAAAGCTGATTGTAGGTCTCTCTCTATATAGAAGTCCTATATTCACCATTTTATCGCCCACAAGTCATTTCCTACAAAATACTCTCCTGGTTTCATAAGGGGGTAATAACAGAGTGACAGGGCAGTCTAGTAGGAGATAATAGAAATCAAGAAGTAGATTTGAAGAACAAGGGCTTGAGGATGGCTCTTCTAGTACAAACTCCAGTCCTGCTGTGAATAAAAGGACTGGAAAAACCTCTTCTCAGACTGAAGCGACCTTTATCCGTCTCTTCTCAAAGGGAAATAGCACAGAATTCTCACCTGAGAAGATGCAGACCAGAGAGAACTGCACGATGCTTAAATTGGCTCATTCCCTCTCTTAGACCCAGTACACCTCATGTGGGCAACTTGCACCCCTCCAGCTCTTGCTACTGAGGACCCCAATCTACCTGGACTGGGTGAAATGGTCAATGTTCTAAAACTGTTTTTTTCTCAGCCCTATTCGTTCCTCAACTCCACACTCACATATCATCAAAACTACAATTTCTGCAGTGCACCTTAACTATGTTGAGAAAGACAGGTGGATAAACTAGTCCACAGTATGGGAATGGCTGCCAAGGGTACATGGTAAACAAACAGTGTTTTTATTATTGATATTTCAGGGAATAGGGTTACTCTGTGGAGGGAAAGTGGGAGTGTACAAGTGGGTAGCTGTGGACTCTATACCCAAGACTTTTGGCCTTTGGACATCAGAGTAGCATCCTGTTCTACAAAACCTTCCACCACTCATCTTGTCCACTTAACTGGATGAAGATATCTGAAAGCCATGGTTTCTGCTCCTCTTTCTCCTTCCAGGAAGGCCTAACTTAAGTGGAATAACCTGGGCAGAACAACTTAAAGACAGATTTTTAGAAGGGAAAAGAGTATCTAGGAATCTTCAGAGACACTTCAGAGTAGCCTCCTTTTTGTTTAGTATCTTTCTTTGCTAGAAGATTATGTAAGCAACTTGTTTTGGCAAAGTAAAAGCCTTTTCATTACTTAAGTTAGCTATTTGCCATTTATTTCCAGTTACTATAGAACAAAATATAATTAGAATAGATATGATGGATAAACTTTGAGTTTACTTGGTTGCAATACTAAATATTCTTTACATAATCATGTCTCAATTTGTTCATATTGAATGGCTTTCCAATCAAAGCCTCAAAAATTTAAAATATCCTATATAATAAAAGGCTAATATGCAAATAGACCGAATGGCAGAACAACCAGAACAAACTAACAACCAGTTGCTATGATGTGTGCTGACCACCAGAGGGCATGCGCAGAAAATGGAGGGTGTCGGCCACAGCAGGATGGTGGAGCAGGTGAGTGGGGGCACCAGAACAAGGCAGGGCGCCGGTTGTTGTCATCAGGGTGAGCCTCTGGTAGTTACTGAAAATTCTTTGCTCCCGTGCGCCACCGTCCTGCCTGGCGCTTGCATCTGCTGCCAGTGCACTGTCGGTGGGTGTGAGCAGTGGCTGCCAGCCCCAAACACCCCTCAGGGCTTCTCCACCTCTCTCTGCTCCTGAGGGGAGATCAGGGCCAGCAGCCATCTCTCGTACCTGCTGCCGGTGACAGCCCTACTTGCACCCGCAGTCAGGGCTGGCGCCACCACTAGCACCTGCTGCCAGTGCCCAATGCTGGTCCTGATCACTCGGTGCCATCAGTGGGTATGAACAGCGGCTGCTGGCTCTGATTGCCCCTGAGGGCTTCTCCACCTGCCCCTGCTCCTGAGGGGTGATTGGGGCAGCAGCTGCCAATCACATCGCTCACACCCGCTGTTGGCGCTGGCCCCAATCGCTCTGTGCCTTCAGCGCTGGCGCTGTCAGCACGTGGGAGCAGCAGCAGTGGGAGCGTGGCTGCTGGCAGACAGGGGACCAGGGGCAGCAGCGGGAAGGGCCAGGCAGGGGTGCGGAGGATGGGCTGAGACCCGCCCCTGTGCCTACCGCTGCCTCACGACCCACAGTTCCTTTCAAGGTGCATGAATTCATGCACTGGGCCCCGGGTAAGCATATGATTATGATTTTAAATCCATCAGTAAATTGGCTCTTTGGAAGTCAGATTATATTTTCCCACAGAAATGGCATTTAAGTAGAGAGAACCCCCTACACTGCTCTGATTCAATACAGAGGGAGTATTTGGTGCCTAAAGAGAGAATTAAGGGGCTGGGGTGCTATCTAGAAGAAAATACAAAAGGGCTAATAGAGCAAACGGATTAAGGACTTAAGGAACATGGAATACAATTCCAGATCTGGCCAGTAGGGATTACTTCACCTAAGGCAGCGGTTCTCAACCCGTGGGTCGCGACCCCTTTGGGGGTCGAACAACCCTTTCACAGGGGTCGCCTAAATATATCCTGCATATCAGATATTTACATTATGATTCATAACAGTAGCAAAATTACACTTATGAAGTAGCAACGAAAATAATTTTATGGTTGGGGGTCACCACAACATGAGGAACTGTATTAAAGGGTCGCGGCATTAGGAAGGTTGAGAACCACTGAGAAAGCTCAGAGTCTGTATGACAAGCTTTGGTTCATGATGAATAGGCTAGGATAGGTTTGGTAAGAACCTGGAATTCTGGACTTAGGCACGTGGTGTGGCCAGGTGTAAAAATCTCATGTGTTTGTGAAGAGAGGACATATTTGCAACCTGGTTCTTGTGAACTAAAGACCAGTATCAGTTAATAGCTAATGGTGATAAGCACCTTAGTGAAAAAAAGTATGAAATTGATGGGTTCACAGTAAATGCTTGTGTATTGGTTAGGATTAC
>NW_005878966.1:0-7305 GCF_000147115.1 Myotis lucifugus | reverse complement strand
GCTGCTGCAGGTGATGGGAACACGGGGTTTTCACTATACTATTGTGTACACGTCCATATATTCAAAAGTTTCCAAAATTAAAAGTAAAAAAAGAAAATCAGAAGCCCAGACTTGGAGACTTGGACAGGGAAAAGGCCTGGGGACCTCGGTAAGGCACGCCCCTGAAAATCGGCAGCTGTGGTGACTTCCCCTCCTGGTCCTTGGTTTGGAGAGAAAAGGAAGAGGGGGTAGGAATGCCCAGGGAAGCTGGGACGCCAATGCTGACACCTGGTTTCCCTGAGCCGGGATTAGTGGGCACACCCTTCTCCCCTCGGGGACCCGCCTGCCCCTCAGTCTCCAGCCGCACCAACTCCACATCGCTGAGGGTGATGGTGGATTTCCATCTCTTCACTGTGAAGCAGTGGGACCAGAGGAAACATGAGGGACCTGCGTGAAGGAGGGACAGGAGCCGGGGAGCCCGTCAGTCACCCCTAGCCGCAGGCACCCACCTGAGAGCCTTGCTCACCAGCTCCAGGGTCCGACGCAGCAGTGTCTTATGGCGGCGGTACTTGTCCAGAAGGGCCTCGTGCTCCGTAGTCAGGTGCTCGTGGAGTGCGCCTAGGCTCGCGTGTTCCTGCTGCAGGGCCTGGTGGGCTGCCACCAGCTGCTGGTGCTGGAGCTGAGTGTCCTGCTCTGTGAGCGCAGTGTGCAAGGCGCTCTGGGAGCTCAGAGTGGAATTTTCCACCTGCTGGAGGGAGAAGGAAATGACGCCTCATCAGGTGCAGGCCCAGGGGGACCACAGACTCCGGATCCCCAGGTCCCCACATGCAGTGAGGGACCAACAGCGGGTCAAGTGCAGACACCAAAATAGCAGGACCCTCAGGAGAGGCAACACCCAGCCGAGCTGAGGACAGTTCTACCTGCACTCAAGGAACTGCTCTGGGAAGGCCCACGGCAGAAACGGACTGTCCCATGGGCCTAAGCTTAGTCCTGGGCCCCTTTCTGCACATGTGAACTTTCTTGGCAATTTATGCCCTTTCTCTGGATAACCTCCTTTGGTACCCTCTCTGAATACTTTGAAATGTACATGGAAATACAGTAAGGACATAGAGAACCTGAACAGCACTACCAACCCATTTCACCGATATTTACACAATACCCATCCAACCGCATTCAAAGCACCAGAGAGTTGACTGGGGAGGAACCGTCCTGACTCATTCTGAGGCCAGAATTACCCTGGTGTCCAGCTGCTTGTCCCGCTCCAGACGCTCAGGCTTCAGGGTGTCCAGAGACGTCTGCAGCCTCTGGTTCTCCAGCAACAGGTCCTGGCTTTCCCACTCCAGGGCGTGGACCCTCTCAGGGGCCGTCCTCAGGGCGCTGACCTCCATGGCCAGCTTCTCGATCTCCTCCTGCAGCCAATGCAGCTCCTGCTCCAGCTCCTGTGCCCGCACCACGTGCTCCTTCACCCGCACCTTCATGTGCTCCAGCTCCTGTGCCTGCGCTGCCTGCGCCTTCACCTGCTCCAGGTCCCGGCACAGCTGCCGCCGCTCCCACTCCATCATGGTCACTTTCCTTTTGGTGTCTGTCACTGTCTGGAGGAGGACTTTTTGCTCAGTCTTCCTGCCCTTCATGCGGGCCTTGCTGCTGGTCTGTGAACTATCCCGCAGTGAATGCACCACTTTTTTCAGATCCTTGAACTGCAGGAAAACACAATGGAAACAACACAGGCATGATTTCGGTCCAAACTGGAGGACCAAAGTGTAGGCCTGGAATGTCCATCTCATCATGGACCCAAAGGACGTCCTAACGTTTCCCAAAGGCCTGATATGGACACAAGGTGAAGGGCATGGAGATCCCCACCCAGACAGTTCAAGTCTAAACACTTTCACAGAAGCCAGATGACTTAGAAACAGAAACCGCATCTTCTCTTAAAACAATGAAAGTGATTTTTTTGGTGCTTTTTACCCTGGTCCACAGTGGTGCGAGAGCTGACCGCCCACCCCTGTGGCCGCTCCTCACACCACTCCCCCCTGCAGACATTGCACATGATCTTCCCTCTGCTGTGAATGCTCACCTGCCTCCACCCCCAGCCTCCAGCTTCTCTGGCTCCTTCTCATCATCCAGGGCTCAGTGTGATTGACAGCTCCTCAGGGAAGCCCTGTACCAGGATTCTAAATGTCCTGCACCTAATAAGACTCTCCCTGGACCCACGTATATTCCCTCAATAGCACACATCTCAAGTCACCTGGCTTGTCACCTGTCATTCCACCTCCTAGACTGGAAGCCATATTGGGGGAGGGTGGATGCATGCCTCTTAAGTCTACACAGCACCACCCCAAGCCCCTTTTCTGCAATACTAGAGAGGCTAAAGAACTCAGCTGTTCTCTCTCCTCCACCAGCTCCTCACAGAGAGTCTCCAGAACCTGGCTGGTCTGCTTTTCTCTTTCCATCTGGACTCGCAAGTCTTCAATCTGTGGAACCAAAGACCGACCCCATGCAAATGTCCGTTTCAGGGAGTGAACTGTGTTTTAAAGCAAACACAAAACCTGTCATGTCCACGGAACACTTTATCAGGCCTTTTCTCAAGGGGAAACCTTCCGTCCCACTTCTTGGGGTAGTACTTCAGCCAATGCCAAGACTGCAGAGCAGGAAGGGAGAAGCCAGGCACCTGGGTGGCATCCCTGAGCCACTGCCCAGGTCAGGCCTAGTTGTGCAGTGAGCTCCCCACACCCTGACCATCACCTCTCAGCCATGGTGTGCACGTCCAGCTCATGGTAGAGAAAAAGGCCATGGACACCAATAGGTCAGCTTTCCTCCCAGCTTTCCACTGCTCACTCTCAATGCTTACATCTTAGGTCGTGTCCACTACTGTCCTGAGGGTCAGGCCACATTCCTGGGGCCATCAGCCACCACTGGATGTCCTACCGGGACTTCACCCAGTTGGTGACATTCCTATTCATCCATCTGCTTTGAGGGGTCCTCTGCCATGTCTCTCCCTCCTCTCCCCTCCAAGTAAATGGACCACCAAGGCCTGTGCTCGTTCCCCATTCGGCTCCCCCTCCACACCCCACTGCTGCCCAGGCCAGACCCCCTCTGTCCTTCCTGGACGATGCCCAATGAGCGGCCCGTCACGGAGCTCTTCTGCGGACCCACCGGTGCCCACTGCCTGAACATGAACTGCCTGGACCCGCACGTCTCACACTCTGTGCCTGACACCTGAACACCGTGATGGATGCAGATTCAGACTCAGGGTGGGCCCTGAGGTGCGACTCCCAGGCGAGGCTCGTGCTGCTGTCCCTTCCCACTGACAGCAAACTCATGACCACCTGTGAGGGGAAGAGTGTGGCTCCCTGCTAACAATGTGACCACGAGTGCATTTCCGTAACTGACAGGGCCAGCAAGCAGCAGGCATGGGCGCCAGCTTGTGTCAGGGTGACGTGCTCATCTCACACCTGGGAGGTGGCAAGTGCAACAAGAGCTGACCCCTCCTGAGAGTGCCAGGCCCCTCCCACCCTCAGAGCTTCTGACAAGGTCAGTCTGGGCAGGGGCCCAAGAGCCTGCATTTGGACTTGGGACCCTGATGCTGGTTTGGGTTGACGGCTCTAAAACTAAAACAGAGGAGCCCCACAATCCAGATCAGGTGGCTCTCAGAGCTTTTAAACACCCCAGACCTCAGGCCACCAACTAGAACCTCTCAGGGCAGGACCTTCAGACACCCAGTGACCCCGTGGGCAGCAGGTCCAAGAGCCGGCTCCATTCAACTGGCTGGGAGGGGCCTGGAACAGGCAGGTTTACAAATTACCAGAAGGATCTCTGCTCTAATGCCAGCTCTGCCTACTTCTTGTGGGAGAGGCCGCCCTGCCTTTATCTCACAGGTCTGGGCACAGTCTCCAGACAACTCAGAAGCAGCAGGCAGGCAGCTTCTTCCCCATGACGGGGAGGGTTAGGCACAGTGGGGCTCATATCTGTGCCCTCACAGCCCCCTGTCCGCACACCCAGCCCCCTGCCCCAACATGGGGACAGGGCAGCCCCACCAGCCAGGGCCAACAGCAAAAGGCGCTGCAAGGTGCCACCTGTTTGAGTCTTTCTCACAAGTGAGAACATCTTTCTTCTCCTTCCTTATCGCTGCCCCACTTCCTAGCAACAGGTCTGGGCTCAGAAGAAAGCAGGCATCTGCCCTGATGGCCGTGCCTGCTCTGGGGTCGGCCCTGAGGAGGAAGGCCCTGCACAGCTGTCACTCACCCTCATTCAGAGAAGGGCACCGGCCCAGGGAGTCCAGTGATCTGCCCAGAGTCCCACAGTGAGGATGCGGCAGCGCCGAACGCATGGCAGTGGGCCGACCCCAGGCCTGCTCTCTCACACAAGGTCTGGGGTGTGTCCCCCCGCCAACCTCCTGCCTTGTTCACCCCTCCCCGTCTTACTGTTAATCCTTCTCCCCTGCCGCTCCGTCTGTCCCAGTGAAAGGAATGTTATGTCCAACCTTTGCATATCTGGCATGGCTGCTTCTGGTCTGAAGATGTGACTGCCTCATGTCCCCCCAACCCCCGGCTGGACACCCCCATCTGTCTCTGCTTCTTTTTGCTGTGGAACTGGAACTCTCACTCCTGTCTGTCCCTGAAGGCCATCCCTTCCCCTAGGGCAACGGTTCTCAACCTGTGGGTCTCAAACAATGAAAATACATCCTGCATATCAGATATTTACATTCCGAATCATAACAGTAGCAAAATTACAGTTATGAAGTAGCAACGAAAATAATTTTATGATCGGGGGTCACCACAACACAAGGTACTGTATTAAAGGGTCGCGGCATTAGGAAGGTTGAGAACCACTCTGAGAGATTGCTGGGCTGAGATGGGTTTCCTGTCTTCCTCAAAGCACCAGCCTTGGGCCTCGGACTCCTGTGGGGAGGCTCCAGGTCCCCAGAGCACGCGGGTGCCAGGGGCCTGCCCATCAGCCCCTGTGCTGCGCTTTAGTGCCCACAATAGGCCCCAAAGGCTTGCCCCTCTTCCTAAGAGGAATGAACTCTGAGGATGTCAGTGCAAAGTGAGGGTGGGGGGTACACCCTCTCTAAGGTCCACAGAAGGGTCGTGAGTTACAGGGAAGGACGTGAACTTCGGGAACTAAGGTTTACACAGACCGAAGGGAGCCTACAGCCTGGGAGACACTGGGTGGTGGGAGAGCCGAGCTGGCACCGGGGGGCCTGGGACTCTGGGCCACCTGTCCTGGCTGACCCTTGTCTCTCCTTCTCAGACACCTCCCAGAGGGCCATGTTGTCTGGACGTGTCCATGGCTGGGCCTGTCCTGGCTCCAGGGAGGTCAATGTCAGGCCATGTCCCCTGTGGCTTTTAGCTGATGGCCTAGATGCACCATCAATCAAACATGAGGGAGGACCCATGATGCAGCCAGGCCTCAAGCTGGCAGAGCACGACACGGAGGAGAGCAGAAGGGCCGCCTTCACAGGGCTCCTGGCAGCAGACAAGGGAGAGTGCTGGACTTCAAACTGCAGCCCCTTCCTCTCACTAGGGGCTCAGAGCCAAGACAGGTCTCTGAGAGATGTGGCAGGACTGCCCAGGAGTCCTACAGGGAACTGATCAGGAGAGGAAGCAGGGGATGGGACCCGAGAGACAGGGCTAAGGAGTCATGTGGGGAGGCGGCAGCCACCACCTGTCTTGTGTGTGTGGAGGAGGGACCGGAGTGGACCCCGAGGGCAGGAGAAGTGTCAGGGGTCATCTCTCATCCTTGCCGGGAGCTGGGCCAGAGGCTACAGCACAGGCCTCTGCAGCTCCCCCCTGGGGACCCGCCCCTTTGGAGGTTCTCATCTTTGTAAAGGTCAAGCCTTTCTATCTCAGCCGAGGTCGGGCTGCCATTTACAGAGACATTCACTGTGCCCGGCCCACGTGAATCTAAAACCCAGACTGTCTGGTGGCTTTCCCTGAGCTGAGCTGCACAGAGAGACGTGGCATGAGGAGGGGCTTCCTCCCGGCCCCCAGGGAGAGGACACACTGCTTGGCAGCTGCTCTGCTGTGAGGCGCATGGATCCTCAAAGGACAAGAAGCGTGAGTCACTGAACCTTGGACGTCCCATGAGAGGCCTGGAGAAACCACTTCACAGGAGGAGGGGCGGTCCCAAGCCTCACCCAGAGATGAAGTTCCAGCAGAGCCATGACCAGCGGGAGCCAGGTCGCTGGTCTGCAGCCCACGTCCCTGCCATTGCCGGGGCAGCCTCAGCAAATGACCCTGGCAGGACCCCTGGGCCGGTCGGGACAGACACCCAGACACCTGAAAGCACCAGTCCTGCCAGGGGGTCAGCAAGCAGGAGTGCCCTTGCGCGTCCCTCATCTGGAATCCGGGCACCCCTCATGGTGTGCTCAGAGCCCTGGACACAGCTGTGTCACCCGTGGTGGCTACATGGACTGAGGCCCTCTGACCCAGAATGACCTGCTCAGGGAGGCCGTCGCTAGCCTCTCAGGGCCCTTCTTGCCATGTGAATGGGGTCCTGGTAACTGTAGGATGAACCTGGCTGGTGAGCCTGTCTGTCCTCCCAGATCTCTGTTCTACTGTGCTACTGGGAAGACCTGGTTTGTCCAGAAAGGCAATGCCGTCCAGCCACCTCTTCTTCCTCATGCCCTCGACCGAAAGGAGAGAGTGAGCACTGCCTCCTGTCACCAGCAGCCATGCCCTGAAATGGCCCACCCACGGTCTCCACACGGGCCGAGTCTTCCATCGCTGCTTCTCTCCCGGGCCCGCCCGGTGGTTTCTAACAGGGCGCTGCTCTCCTTCCATGAGGCACTTACAGGCTGGACCCTTTGCCTGCACTAACTCACACCATCCTCACCACACCTACTGGTGGGTGCATCATTAACCCCATTTCACAGATGAAGGCAGCGAGGCCCACAGAGGTCCATCGTGTGTGGTCTCACTGCTGCAGGGACTCCTCCTGCTGCCTCCTGACGCCTCTCCAGGAGGCCTCCTGTCCCCCTACCAAAACGGTGGCTGCACTGGACTCTGCCTGTCCCCCAGCTGCGGGTGCTCACGGACACCTGGGTGCTCCACATGGCCACTTACACGCCCGTATGTTCTGGACACTACCCACAGGTACCTGCTTTCTGAGCTGCTGGTTCTCCTCCTCCAGCTCCCGGCGCTGGAGGCTGCTCTCCTGCCGGGCCAGGGAGGCTTCCGGCAGACCCTGGATGGTGCCCTGGAGGCTCTGCTTCTCCTGGTCCAGCTTCAGGAAGCAGCTGGAGGCTGAAGAGCAAAGTGGAGTCAGAGCCCATATTCCAGGGGCCTCAGCTTCTGCTCTCTGCCACCGGCCCTGAGACGGCCATCA
>NW_005878965.1:6104-7405 GCF_000147115.1 Myotis lucifugus | reverse complement strand
CAACTGTACAGTGGATGTGTATGAGAGAATCAGATATATTAAATTTGTAAATGATATTTAATGGTTACAAGGATAGCCCAACTGCATGGCTCAGTGGTTGAGCATCAACCTATGAACCAGGAGGTTGAGGTTTGATTCCCTTTCAGAACACATGCCCAGGTTGTGGCCTCAATCCCCAGTGTGGGGCATGCAGGAGGCAGCTGATCAATCATTCTCTCTCATCATTGATGTTTCTATCTCTCTCTCCTTTCCCTTCCTCTTTGAAATCAATAAAGATATATTTGTAGGTTACAAGGATATTTAATTTCCTAAGTGTATGAATTAAATTGTTTAGGGAAATTTAATCTGCTAACTTTATAAACCAATTAAGTAATAATCAACGAACAAACGAAGTGATCTTTCTTACATTATGTAAAATTACCAAATTTACAAATAATAATTAGATTTATAGGTTGAGCTAAAAGAGTTAAGAAAATACTGTCTTTATCTATAACTTTATTTAAATTCAAGTCTTCAGAAAATTTTAATCAACAACACTGAAAACATGATTATTTCTCCCACTGAATAATGCAATCTTAAAAATATTAGCCTGCTAGTCTGAACCCAAACCCAAGCATGACCCACATAATGCTAGGTCTCTTATTTAACTGGCTCATTCTAGTCTCCTGAAGTTGCTGAAATGTCTACATAATAACCATTAGACTAACACTGTGGCCTGGGACAAATGGTGGACAGGTTACCTAAAAGTTTACAGTTTCCCTGGTGAAGGACAGTGCAGCTACTCTATCAAGTGTCGGGCTGATGGCAGTAGCATTAAGACTAGTTTAAACAAGAAAGCTGTTTCAGTATCCTTCCATCCCCTGATAAGTTCTTCAAGTAATCTGCCAACAACACGTTATGAGTTATAACTGTTTTTACTAAGCGTACCATTTAATAAGTAAATACTTTTAGTATGTGATAGAGAATTATTAAATTGGTTTAAAGAAGCAATTAACTCAAGAATCACATATGTAAAATATTCATGTTTTAGAATTTTGGTTGAAATGCCCAATTCCTTTCCCACCTCTGAACTCACTCCACTGAACCAATTTGAAATCATTAATTGTTACACAAACTTAGACCCTACATTTCATGATTTTATTGCAATTTGGATTCTTAAATTTTTGTCATAATCATGCCTGTTTGAGATACACTAAAAGTTGATGTGTTAAACACTTGGGATAGAAAATAGAGCTGATCAAGAAAGGGCGGCATTCCATAACAAAATATAGGTGAAAGGTATTTCATTTTGATTGATATTA
>NW_005878965.1:0-6004 GCF_000147115.1 Myotis lucifugus | reverse complement strand
TTTTCCCTGAGCCAATGGAACTCTCTGTACTTTTGCCACTACAACAATGTGTTCGCAGGCATTTCCCGTACTCTTTGCGTACCTAGCCAATTAAACAGTAACCTCTATTAGTAAGTCATTCATTTCAGCTAGGAACTATGGTATAAAATATATGAGTATTATTTTTAGATAACATAATTATTTATTTGCCATATAGACACAAGAAAGTCTGTTCAGCATATTTTTACAATATAAAATAATGATATTCATACCATTTAACTTGAAATTTTGATTATTAGAGACTTTTAAAACACACACTTCCAATCACACCATAACAATATACCTCTTAGATCAAAGAACCAAAATGTAAGACTCCTCTAGATGCTATTTTAGGCTCATAAATTTGATATGAAGTACCCTATTGGTGCAACTGGCTTTACCCAAAAGTTTAGCAAGGAATTTATATAGAGAGAAGTGGGGATGGAGAAAGGGAGGGAGAGAGTGAGAGAAAGAGAGCAGAGAGAGAAAGTATTTAAAGACAGCAAAAAGGAATGCATTAAGCTTAAGCATTTTTAAAATTTTTAAAAAATGAGTTCAAAGAGAGGCAGAAAGAGGGAGAGAGGGGTAGAAACATCAATGATGAGAGAGAATCATTGATTGGCTTCTTCCTGCACATCCCCTACTAGGGATCAAGCCTGAATTCCAGGCATGTGTCCTGACCAGGAATGGAACCCTCATGGGCCCACGTTCAACCATTGAGCCCTACTGGCCGGGCAAGCATTTCTTTTACATGTACTATATTTCTTTGAAGTTTATTTCTCTTAAAAGAGATCAAATTTGCAACTTCAGAATATAAGATTCAAAATATTTAAAATGTATTTTCTTGAAATAGTTCTATTCAACAATCACAGAGAAATATGGTTGCTTTTCTTTATAGCACTGATGATTAAATTATTAATCCAGTTATAGTATAAAACACAGGAAAAAGGAGAAAATATTTTTAAGTGGATGTTTTCAAACAGTAAACTATTATATCAACTATTTGGGGGGAAATTTTATCATGTTAAAAATTTTTATTATTGCCTATTTAATCAAACATAACACACAAAAATTAACAATAACTGCCCTAAATCATACCTCCACTACCAACATCAGCAAAAATAATCCCAACCATGTGTCCATTAACTAAAACACATTCTGGGACATGTTATTGGTTGGCTATACATCCACACATTTATATTCATTACAAAGTAACACGGTACATACGTTCTTCTTAGCTCTTTGTATACTGACTTCACATGAGTTCATCTTTCTACAACTTGTGACAATGTAACATTCCAATCTAATTTTATTTAAAGTAATTATAAATATATACTTTTTGAAGACTGTTATTTATAATAAAAAAAGCAAAAAAAGAAAGTGAATGATATATTAAAATTAATAATAAAAACTAAAACATGATACCTTAATATTCTAAAGTTTTATTCTAGCACAGATTTAGCAAATTAGGGAAAGAATGAACTCAGATTTGGTTGAAGAACTTACATGTATGGAATGACTATTTTGAGATAGGAACAAGAATATGGAGTCAGGTGAGTCAAAATATGGAGTGCCTGCTGTAACCAGGCAGCGGACCAAGAAAGACTTCTCAGAACAGAGGACTTCTGAGAAACTCTTCAAAAGATAGGTTGGAATTAGCCAGTTTAGAAGATTAGGTTGAAAGAAAGGACAGATAAAAGAGACAAAGGCATTCTAAGTGTTGAGGAGCATGTGAGCCAAACAGAGAGACATGATGTACTAATCTTTGAGGCCTTTCTCTGATATGAAATGCCAAATTACATATCTTTAATATACTTAAGATTGTATTGGTCTGTTTTCTAATCAATCTCTTCCATGCTACATTTATCAATAATAAAAAATACTTATTTTGATTCAGTGTTTATCAGCGAATTCATATTTTGTTGATTTATTAAAGAAATAAGCTTTTGCCCACATACATGTGTATCCTGGATATGTGTGAGTTTCGGGGAGGGTGGGATAAAGAGGCTTCTAATTTTTAATCACTAATTGACAGGAATTGTACTAGGCCCCTCCCTAGTAATGACTCTGGAAATAATTATTACCTACATTTTACAGATAAGTACACTGAAAATGTTAAGTAATAAAAGTAAACTGAAAGGATAAAAAGGTTAAGAAATGTGCCTTATGTGAAAAGAGTCAAAATTTCATGGGTGTTCTGTGATCAGAAAGTTTCAGGAGACCATATTTCTAACATTAATATATGACCAAAGAAGGTATTATATATTATTAATATTATTATTAAAGAAATCTAATAGGGTTATTCCTTCTCTGTACCTGGAAAAAAATAAAGACAACTGTTTTAATTAGATTTGAGAGACCTTAAAATAATCTCTACACAAAGGTAAGCACTATCAATTACAGTTTATTAATTTGTACTGAATTTATGAAGCATCTCCATGAACCTAAAGTTTGATCATAACCTACATCCTACTGTTTTTTTCCTAATATACTCAATTCCTAATTTCTCTTTTTAGAAGAGAAAGTATTTTTTTAATGAAGTGATTTAAATCTAAACAAATCTTTTTGGAGAGAGAGAGGAGAAGAGAAAAAGAGAGAAGAGAGAGAAGAAAGAAACACTTCCCTTCTTATTACAAGGGCAGCAGTATTGTATAAGCCACAGGAATTCATCATGGACTATTTACATTTTCCAACAAAGGTTACATGTTCTGAACTGATTATATAGATAATCAGCATATCAGGATACCTAGTGATGCCAAGTCCCACATTTCGCTATATTACTTACTGGACCATTTCTGTGAGATATTTTTCTTTAAATTACAATAAAAGTTATTTGATTGTTCAATCATTTGCATTTTCTAATCTATTATTCCACATGATATTCCACCTTGCCCCAATAAAATATGTTATTCTTTCAATGTGGGGTTGTTTTAGAATAAGAAGATGGGAAAGAAAATATGCCTTACCAATGGAACATTTCTTTGATACACTTAAATCAGAAATAAAATAATTCTGAAACTCTAAGATGTAACACATAATTTAATGCATAACAAAAGAAAAGGTGATAACTTTAATGTCATCAGTGGAAATACTAGTGACACAATCATGCAATCCATACACAGAAAAAAAATGACAACTCAGCATTTGATTTTTGTTAATGAGTTGAACCCTATTAAAAATAGCTCAAAAATGAAATATTCCACATTTCTCTAATGAAAATGTATGAGCAACTACATTAGCAAGGGAATATTTTTGAAATTCAATCAGATGGCTTAAGAAAAACCTCCAAAAAGAGTTATTATTTTTAAAATATCCATACTACCCAAAACCATCTATAAATTAAATGCAATCTCTATCAAAATTCCAATGGTATTTTTAACAGGGATAGAAAAAAATATCCTAAAATTTGTACAGATCCACAAAAGACCCTTAATAGCCAAAACAAATTTGAGAAAGAACAAAGTAAGAGGCATCACACTTCCTGATTTGAAACTATAATATAAAGCTATATTAATACAATATGGTATTATCATAAAAATAGACACATAGACCAACAGAATAGAGAGCCCAGAAATAAAACTTTGCATATATGGTCAACTAATAATTGACAAGGAACCCAAGAATTCTCAATAGGAAAGGGACAATCTCTTCACTTAAATGGTGTTGGGAAAACTGGATAACCACATGCAGACAAATGAAATTGAATCCCTATCTTACACAACTCACCAAATTGAACTAACAATGGATTAAAGACAAACATAAGGCCTGAAACCATAAAACTCATAGAAAAAAAAAACACACACACATGGGCATAGCCCTGGATATTGGTCTTAGTAAATATTTTATGGATAAGACAGCAAAAGCAAAAATTAATAAGTAGAACTACATCAAACTAAAATGCTTCTAACAATCAATAGCCCTGGCTGGGTAGCTGAGTTGGTTAGAGCATTGTCCCAATACATCCAAGTTGTGGGTTAGATCCCTGATAAGGGCACACACAAGACTCAACCAATGAAGACATAAACAAATAGAACAACAAATTGATGTTTCTCCCTTTCTCTCTCTCTCTCTCCCTGCCTCCCTCTCTCTCTGTAAAAAAAGAAACAATCAACAAAATAACAAGTCAATCTACAGAATGAAAGAAAATATTTTCAAATCATATATCTGATAAGGGGTTAACATCCAAAGTATATAAAGAACTCATACAAATCATTAGCAATTAAAAAATGGACGGAGGTCACGGATAGTTATTGATCCTAAGAAGACATACAAATAGCCAGTATGAAAGATGCTCAACATCTCTAGTTAGGGAAATGCAAATTAAAACCACAATGAGATGTCACCACACACTTGTTAGAATACTAAGCTTCTCAAAGATAAGGGATAAGTGTTGGTGAGGATATGGAGAAAAGGGAGCCTTTGTGCACTGTTGGTCGGAATGTAAATTGGCACAGCCATGAAAAACAATATGGAAGTTTCTCACCAATTAAAAATAGAACTACCATATGATCTAGCAATCCCACTTCTAGGTATTTATCCAAAGGAAATGAAATCACAGTCTTGAAGAGATATTTGCACTCCCCTGTTTCCTGCAACATTATTCACAACAGCCAAGATATGGGAACAACCAAAGTGTCCATAAATGAATGAATGGATACTGCAATGCCGTGCATATATACAACGGAATATTTTTCAGCCACGAGAAAGAAGGAAATCCTGCCATTTGCAACAACATGGATGAACCTAGAGGGCATTATGCTAAGTGAACTAAGACAGAGATAAATACTATAAGAGATAAATACTGTATGATCTCAAATGTGGAATCTAAAAAGCTGACCTCATAGAAACATAGTAGAATGGTGGTAGCTAGAGGTTTGGTGTTGAAGAAATGTGAAGATGTGGGTCAAAGGCTATAAACTTCTAGCTAGAAGATGAATAAGTTTTGGGGATCTAATAGACAAGATGATTATAGTAACGATACTCCATTGTATACTTGAGAGTTGCAAAGGGAGGACATCTTGAATGTTCTCACCACAAAAAAGAAATAGAAGTTATGTGAGGTGATGGAGGTATTAGCTAACACATTTCACAACACATATGTGTATCAAATGAACACACTGTAAACCTTAAATTTATAGAATGTTACATCTCAATTTTAAAAAAAATAATCAAAGAAAAATCTCCTAAGACCACTTCTGCAATTTCACAGAGAAGTACCTGGTTTCTGTTTTTACTTTTTTTTCCCCCTTAGGGAGGAGAATAATCCTGTGTTCTTTATATTCTCTGATTTAGGCCATGTTCTTGATGCCAATAAAAATGCCACAAATATTTTAAAATTTCAAACACAGAATGGACGAAAGAACAATATGCTATTATACATTATTCTAAACCATGAAAGTATGTTTATATATAAGGATTTGACTATTTTATTCATGAAGGGCCAGGCAATCTGTATTTTAAGCTTTGTAACCCAAGAGGCAAAACTAAGAATGTTGTCACATTCTTATTTAAAATTTTAAATATAACCATTTAAAATGTAAAAGTCATTTTTGGTTGATGGGCTGTAAAATATTAAAGGCAGCTGAATATATTTGGCCAAAGAGCCGTAGTTCGCTAAACTCTGTTCTAATGAATCATGAAATCGAACTTGACATATTTTTTGAAAATTTCAATGTTAAATATATTAAAACTCTAGACTTAGATTTGGATTGTGAGGTTTAATATATCTACCTGGATATCAAACTCAATTTCTAGTAATATCAGTGATGTGTATTTGCAAACACCCTTCTCAGTTTTTGCTTTACATCCTATCAGTCCCTCAAATGAAAAATTTTTTTTCTTTATTTCTTTATTTATTTTTTTTAAATAATTTTTATTTCTTAAATTATTACAAAGAGTATTACATATGTCTCCTTTTTTCCCCCCCTGACATTCCCCTGGGTCCTACCCCCCGCCCACCCCCCCACGCCCCAGGTCTAGCGCCCAT
>NW_005878964.1:0-7306 GCF_000147115.1 Myotis lucifugus | reverse complement strand
CAAAATTTAATACATGTGCACAGTGAATTCACATAGGTGTGATCATTCAATGAAAATTCCAAAGACGGTGAGGCAACTTTGGACACAGAAGACATTTTGGACAAAGGAGAAAGAGGAGCAACTGGCATTAGGTTTCAGAAGTGAAAATGGGTGATTTGCAGGTAATTGAGGAAAAGTGAAATACACACAAGGCAGGAAAATCCTCATTAGGCCATTTAGAGACAAGGGGACACAGCAGGTGTCTGGCTAACAGGCCTGAGCCCTCTATTTAACACACTTAGGTTTCTCTGTCTGAATCTGTTGGGCAGGAAAGGGGGAACAGTCAAAGGCCTCTCCTGAGTCTTTTGTTTCTTTATAAACAGTTTAAAATCAATGTCCCAAAGGGCACCATCAGGGTGGCAGAACTTTGGTCCCATCATGAGCTAAGGGCAGCTGTAGCTGCTGGCTCAGGAGACACTTCTGCCCCTCCCTTGACTACCTGGAATAAGTGGGATTAGGGGCCTTGCCAATAATGTTCGATTAGCAGAGAAAACCTTTTGTGACCTATCTGTAGGGCATAACAAACTTCCATTCCTAAACATCTGCTCTCCTATCATCTTGCATTGACCTTTTGAAGCCCCCCAGTTGCCTTACCTCATCCCCAGGTCAGAATGTCTTCTATACCCTTTCTGTCTCTGAACCTCTGGTACATGTGGAGTCTCGGACTCTCTCATGTGTGCGGGCTTCGGATATGTATGTATTAAGTTTGGTTATTTTCTCTTGCTAATGTGTCTCCAGTCTATTAGATGATGAGACCAGCCAATAGAACCTTGAGGGTAGAGGGACGTCTCTTCCTCCCCCACAGTAACTAGACTAACAGTAAGGCTTAGGGGTGGGATCGTAGCCTTCAGCTCTGTTCTCCTCTCACCCCCTCCCCTCTGTCCTCCAGCAGCGCTCTCACCAGGATCTGGCTCCAGGGACTTTTTCCACATTGGAGATGGGAACAGGCCATGGAATGATGGTGAGCTGTAGGATACAGGTTCACTTTCTCTCTGTGGGCTTCCATACAGCTGCTGTGAACTCACCTGTTACCAGTGGAGGTGGAGTTCTTGGGGTGCCACTGGGGAAAGAATTTGCAGAGGCCCCCATGGGAGGATGGGATATTGTGGGAAGCTTTATTGATGATGTAAAATTAAGAGGGTTCCCTTCCAAGGTCCCATCTCCCTCCATCTCATCATGGAAGAAGTCCAACCTTGCCTTCTGCAGGGCCAGGATTAGGCAGCTAACCAAAGTCTCCACTCCATATTAAAGCACAGTCCAGGCCAGCATCCAGCTAGGTTAGCCTGTGCTCCCTGCTGCAATCCATTGCATATAGGGTCCAGATGGCCATGGGCCATGAGGCTGCTTAGGCCACATGGTTATGTAGTGAAGATGATGGGCGAGTGTGGATCCTGGAGCAAGAGAGTACAAGGGAGCAGGAGTGAAGCAAGAGGAGAGAGAGAGAGAGAGAGAGAGAGAGAGAGAGAGAGAGAGAAGAACAATTTGTTGGGATTATAACTAGGAGCTTAACCAGTTAACCCTTCAAGATTTCACTCACTTGCATTGGTTCCACCCTCCTAGCCAATCATCTTTGTTCTCCAGGCTAGACTGACAGGCAAGCACCTTCCCTAACTCACCCCCACTTCACTGAGCCTGCACTCATCTCCCCCTGCTCCCCCCCCCCGCCCCCCCACAAAAAAAAAAACCAAGTGGGGAAAGGGAGGATGTTAATTCCCTTCAAGGGACAATGCTGTGATTCCTTGGGCTGTAGTTTCCTGGTGAAGCTGCCCAGATGACCAAGCTTATAATGTTTGGTCTCCCCTTTGCTCTTTTCCTATCGTTAATATTTAACTAGCTAATTACGATAATAACAAAACTAGAGAAAATCGTCCTGTCTGTAAAGAGAAAGCATCTAATGGGTGATTTTGTTCAACCTGCCAAGTCCACTCTTTTCTACAACAATTCAGCAATGAGGCGCTGACCAAGCTTCCTTTCCAGAGACCGGCTGATCTAACTGGAGGGGAAGGATTGCTTCAACGTGGAGAGCAGAGCGCAAGACTTAAGATACACTTAAAAAAAAGCGTTTATTGTTTACCTGAAATTCAAATTTAACTGGATGTCCTTTATTTTACCTGGCAATTCTAAAACAGGCATAAGAAGAGTAGTTTACATAAGAAGCGCAGTTTAATTTCATGGAAGATTTTTCATAAAATGGAGACTTGGAAACTCAGAAATTGATCATGTTGCAACGCCCAACTGTTTGAAGGGAAACACTTTCTTAAATCTTTTGAATCCATTTTCCACCAATTAACCATTCTAAATTTAGTGTTGAAAATATTGGGTGAAAAGTGTTGCACGAATTGAAGACATTGTTATCACAATATCCAGTGTGTTGTTAGGTGAGCCTGGGGGAACTGTAGTTGCAAAATGCTATTCGCATCAATCAAAATGAGAAAAGAACTTAACACCCAGGAAATGTCTTGCAAAGGCTGGAGAGAACAGGAAAGGGGGGAAACCAACAGGGCAGACCTCTTTGCCTGGACGCTCTCACCAGCTTCGGGCGCCCACAAAACAGACTGTCTTGCCTCGCCACCCACCACCCGCCACCTGTGAGAGCCTCACCTGAGGGATCTGAAGCAGCTGTCTCAGCTCTGGAAGTAAAAAAAAAAAAGTGAAGGCACGCCGGCCCTGGGAATATAGATGTTATATAAATGCTTCATGTGGCTGCATTAACTACATAAAGAAGTGCCCATGCTCTAATGCTTTGTAGACAAAACAGTTAAAGTGTAATGCCAGGCAGCGCTCAGCAAATTAGTTAATTGTGAACGTGCCTGGGTTTCTGTCTCTGGTTTCCTGAAGCCATTAGCTGGCGCTGGCCGCCTCGCAGCCTGAGCGCCACTCGCATTTCCATTTTCGTTTCCCAAGCCGGTGGCTTTCCCCATTAGGTTTATGAAAGGAATGCATGCTCATTATTGAAAATGTGGTGTTCCAAAAAATAAAAAATGCACAAGAGCTAGTGGAAAATATTATCTATAATCCCTGAAGGGACCAAAGTTTTGCCACCCTGAAGCTGCCTCTTTGGGATATTGATTTTAAGCTGTTGGTTAAGAAACAAGACTCAGAAGGAACCTTTGACCCTCCCCCTTTTCCTGGCCAAGAGACTCGGACAGAATAAACCTGCTTCAGGAAGGAGCTCTTAGGATGCTGCCCTCTCCTACTTGAATTATGTAGGGTGAATGGAAGGCTTCAGTCAGGTGCCTGCTAGCTAGATACCCCCTGTGTCCATTGTCTCTGGGTCACAAAGGGGGATTTTCTGGTTCCCTCTTCCTCAGTTGCCCACTCTCACTTCTGAAATCTGTGACCCCATTCTTTCCCCTTTTCTCATTTTGAAACTGGACAATGAATGGGTCCCGCCTGCCTATCATTACTTGAGCCAATTAAGTAGAGACAGGGTTAAATTTCATATGAGCATTTTTATTTTCCAATATTGCCAGCAGCATGGGAGAGCAGCAGGTCATCCACAGAAATCTGCTCGGCTCCCCCATCCCCCATAAGCCACTGCTTATATTGGGTAGAAGCGTTAGGTCAGAGGGAGCCCAGGATCAGATGCATGCAGATGGGTGATGAGATAATGGACCCTCCCTGGAATTCTAACAGATCAGATACCAGCTCCTCCCTGGTATCCACAAGGACACCCACACAGATACTGACTCCTTCCTGAATACCCTGCCGACCCCCTGTGGCAGGAACTTCCTCAGTTCATGCCCCCACCCCTCACCCAACTGCAGTACAAAACAAAGCGCCCCCCTCCCTGTTGGCGAGAATCCACTGGGCCCTGCCTTTGGGGGTTCGTGGGGTCGCCCGGGGATGCAGATTAAATCTTTTCTTTCTTTCTTTCTTTCTTCTTTCTTCTTTCTTCTTTCTTCTTCTTTCTTCTTTCTTTCTTTCTTTCTGATCGACTCAACTCTCTTTATTTCCTACGCTGCCTCCTGAGCCACCTAACAAGGACAAAGATTACATGGGGAAGTAGACCAAAGCAATAAGAATGGGTCTGCAAAAGGAACAATCAGAGTTAACAGAGCATGATTAATATTTCTTTTAACTATAGCCAGTCCCCACTAGTCTTTCTCCCTCCCACCCCTAACAATTTGTCCAAAATTTTTTCTATTCTTAATGTCACGTCACTGTGTTACCAATTGGGGTTACAGGCTGGGACCTCGGTTCTTCTCAACAATGCAGAAAAGATTTTAAGGTCAATGAAAATAAAGGAAAGCAAGCAAGAATTTATTTACTGCAGCAAAAATATACTTAGGAGAGTGAAACAAGGAATGGCATAGAAGAAGCAACAGGAGCGCCTAGGCGGGGCTGCTTTAGCTCACTGGGAAGTCAGAGAAAAGGGGGCCGTGGAGACAGGTTCAGGGAGTTAGCCCAGGAGGAGCTGCCGCTGCCCGTTGCTCCCCTAGTTGCAAGTCTCGTGAGGTCCTGAGCATATTTCTCTCTCTCTTGCAGGTGGAAATCTCAGGGAAGGTCTCAGGGGTGGGGTCTTAATAGAATATTCATCAGCTTTCCAGGTGTGCTCTTTCAGGGTCATGGTCTCCATTAATTGGTTGGTGACCAGGAAGTCATTAGTCAGTGTTGCTGGTCCTGAGACAGTTATGACACATTTATCTGGTTTTGCTGCTTTTCTGGGCCTGGAGCTGAAATACAACTGAGGCCTAGATGTTATATTTAGGGAGGAAAAGGTTGGGGGGCGGGGGGGGACTCTAACCCACCTACCCTGTGATATGAAAGATGAGGGGTCCAAACCACATGACCAGCTAGGGTACTGGATGGTTCCAAACCTGCCCGTTGTCAGTCTGCTGGCTACTGGGTCACCCATAGAGAGGTGGTCTGAAGGCAATGTTGGCACAACCCCTGTTCAGGACCCCAGGGCAGGCCCCACACCAGCCGTTCATGTCTAACTTCCTACCTAACAACTGTCTTTGGAATTTTCATGCTTATACAAATACCCCATACGCATGTATGAACACTTTCATTTTCTCCTGTTAATCTGTCTCTGTCCATTTGATAAGTAGCCCAGCCAGGAGAATTTAGAAGGTGGAAGGAAAGGTAGTATATTTCTTTTAACCCCCTAAGACACTCACTTTTAACCTCCTGAACACATTTCTTTCCAGTCTTTTTTAAATGTTGTTTTATAGAGTGTTAGGTCGGGGATGTTAGGTCGGAGAGGGCCCAGGATCAGATACATACAGACATGGGATGAGACAATGGACTTCCTCTGGAATTTCTCACAGACCTGGGATTTCTCACAGGTCAACGTGCCAGACACAGATAGCTCCTTCTCCCTGAATACCTGCTGACCCCCTGCAGCTGAAGCCTCCTCAACTGAATACCTCAGCTCATGTCCCCGCCCCTCACCCAACCGCAGTATAAAAAAAGCGCCCCCCTCCATGTTGGCGTGAATCCACGTGCCCTGTCTTTGGGGGTACGTGGGTCTCCCGGGGACGCAGAATAAACTTTCCTTTCCTTTCTTTTCTGACTCACTGGACTCTCTATTTCTTGCGCCGCTTCCTGAGCCACCTAACCTAACATAGAGTGTACATTATTGTGTTCTGCTGATTTTTCCACATTGTTAAAAACTCTTTAAACATCCTCTGAAAGAGCAACAGTATCCTGCTGAAAACAAAGTTAAAGGTGAGATTAGCCGAGAAATGTATAACAAACGGTTAAAGACAACAGGCTCAGAATGGAGTCACTTAGGTTAAGCCCCATGTCACCAAACTGAGACTTAATTATAATGTGTCAACTCTCCCAGAAATGCAATCTTAAACCAGTCAATCAGGAATTGCCTAATCAGCCCTGGTGAGGTCATCTGTTAGGCCCCTGCCATCCCCTACACTGTAGGGCCTACAGGAAAGTAAACTTGCAATAACAAACCTCCTGTTTTGCCAGTTTAACTTCCTTGTCCCACTCCCTACTTTGTACAGTTCCTTGGATCTGCTTTCTGTCTGCTAGATGGGATGCTGACGGATTCATGAATAAAGCCAATCAGATCTTTAAAATTTACCCAATTGAAGCCTCTAATTACTTGCAAGAGGTGAGCCACAAATGTGTGCACAAGATGTGAAGCCAAGACGTGAGCACAAGTGAAATGTACTGAACTCTTCAGAAAAGGTCCTGTTGATCCCGAGAAGAATTTCTTCCATGAGTCCTTTTTAGGGAGGATCTATTTATCCCACAAATAAGCTTGCACATGGGCGATATGAATGACACTCCCATCCATGTTTTATTCTTATAGCATGACTCATTTTAGGCTGCAGGCAGTGTCCTAAGCTCTCGAAGAAATGACCTTTACTCTAGAACCCAAAACACACAAGAAAATTAAAATCATTTTTCTTAGGTTTCTTGTAAATATGCAATACCAGTTTCTGTCCCTACTCTTGGGAATCTAGCTTCATTGCCTAAAAAAAAAGTCTGATAGGCACTGTTGGGTCACCGAAGGGGGTACGCACAAGGCCAAAAGGGGTAAAGAATTATGAATTTATTAGGTCATCAGATGGGCTGAGCCCCAAAATAGCATCCACACCCAGGAACCAGGGAGTCAGAGGTTTTAAAGGACTCTAGGTGAGTTTTTTTGGTGGGGAATTCTCTGGGTGAGTCTGGATCTTGGGCAAATCTGGAGGAGAAAGTTACTGGTCTTAGCAAACGGAACGTAGTATAATTGAAAGGAAATGTCAGTTGCGAAATGATCTGAAGGTCAGTTTCCCAGGGAGGGAGTGTCAATGTGATTATTTGATAAGACCTAACATTCCAGCCTTTTTGTTTTATGAAATAGGGGTGGAAGTTATTTCTTCCGTAGTTATTTCCTGCTGAGAGGGGATGTCAAGATCATAAGGGGATGGACTTTGACTGTAATCGGCAGGAACACTGTATAGATTCTTCATGGTTGGAATGAGGGGGTGCAGCAACATGATTTCCCTGAGAGACTGGTAAAGGAAAGATGAAAAATGACGCAGAATACATGGGTCAAAGATGAGGATGAGGAATAGGAATGTTAATGGTCTTATGAAGGGAAGTAGGTATTAATTTACATTTTTAGCCAGTAGTTCCATGAATTTGCAAAATATGATAGAGTAGTGATTAAGCCCCCTATGCCAATCCCGACACCTGCTGAGATACCGAGGGGTATGAGGCAAGGGGTTATCTGGACTGCCCTTTTGTGTCTGATATGATGGGTTATGAGGACAGGTGAAGATTAATTATTGGGGGGGCTACCTCTATGCTGAGT
>NW_005878963.1:0-7306 GCF_000147115.1 Myotis lucifugus | reverse complement strand
AAATACACAATAACAGTACGTGGAAATGATGAGATAACCGTGGGAAACACTTGAAATATAAATAAATAGACACATACTATCTTTATGTCCATGTGCAATAACCGAGATTAGAGGTAGAAAGCTTTGAATTGACGAGAATACTGATAATGTTTACAATTCTGGCTCAATTTCTTGGTTCTTTTCCGAAGAGAGTTCTTTCACACATTAAGAGGTACTATTTAGAGAGCTCAGGTTTTGTGTAAAAAGCTTTTAAATAAAGAGAATACTGTTTCTATTTACAAATGAGGCTGAATTGGCAGGAGTTTTTTGAATGAAACGGGTTAAACCTTGCAGATTCATGTATATATTTCTAAGAAAACTGTCTCCTTTGGTAAAACTCTTACAATACACAGTGTAAGTACATGGAAATGATTAGGAAGGTTTAAAAGCACTTGAAATACAATTAAATAGTGCCATACTTTCTTTATAGCCATGGTCAAACATCGAGATTAAAGGTATAATGCTATGAAATGAGGAGAATACTGGTAAAGTTTACAATTCCGGCTAATTTACTTGGCGTTTTTCTGAAGAAAATGCTTTTAAATATTAAGAACAGCCATTTATAAAGCTCAGATTTGTGTATAAAGCCTGAAAATGAAGAGAATACTGTTCATCTTTCCAATTGAGGCTGTAATGGCTGGCGTTTTTGGAATGAAACAGTTTCAACCGTGATGATTCATGTATATATTTCTAAGAAAACTGCCTCATTTTGGTAAAACTCTTAAAATACACAATGACAGTTCATGGAAATGATTAGGAACCTGTAGGAAACACTTGAAATATAAGTAATTAGACCCATACTATCCTTATGGCCGTGTACAATTACCGAGATTAGAGGTAGAAAGCTGTGAATTGTCGAGAATACTGATAAAGTTTACAATTCCGGCACAATTTCTTGGCTTTTTTCCGAAGAAAGTTCTTACAAACATTAAGAGTTACTATTGAGAGAGCTCAGGTTTTGTGTAAAAACCTTTTAAATGAAGAGAATACTGTGTCTATTTACATTTGAGGTTATATGGTGGGATTTTGTTGAATGAAACAGTTTAAACCCTGAAGATTCATGTATATAACTGTAGGAAAACTGTCTATTTATGGTAAAACTTTTAAGTACACAGTAATAGTCCTGCGAAATGATTAGAAATGTGTAAGAATCACTTGAAATACCAGTAAGTAGAGCCATACTATCGTTGTGGCCGTGTTCAATCACCGAGATTAGAGGTATAAAGCTGTGTTATGACCAGAATACTGTTAATGTTTACAAATCCGGCGAATTTACTTGGCGTTTTTCTGAAGAAAGTTCTTTCAAACATTAAAAATTGCAGTATATAGAGCTCAGAATTTGTACATAAAGCCTTTAAACGAAGAGAATACTGTTCCTATTTACAATTGAGGCTGAATAGGCAGGAGTTTTTTGAATGAAACAGTTTCAACCTTGATGTTCATGTATATATTTCCAAGAAAACTGCCGCATTTTGGTAAAACTCTTAAAATACACAATAACAGTACGTGGAAATGATTAGATAACTGTAGGAAACACTTGAAATGTAAATAAATAGACACATACTATCTTTATGTCCATGTGCAATAACCGAGATTAGAGGTAGAAAGCTGTGAATTGACGAGAATACTGATAATGTTTACAATTCCGGCTCTATTTCTTGGTTCTTTTCCGAAGAGAGTTCTTTCACACGTTAAGAGTTACTATTTAGAGAGCTCAGGTTTTGTGTAAAAAGCTTTTAAATAAAGAGAATACTGTTTCTATTTACAAATGAGGCTGAATTGGCAGGAGTTTTTTGAATGAAACGGGTTAAACCTTGCAGATTCATGTATATATTTCTAAGAAAACTGTCTCCTTTGGTAAAACTCTTAAAATACACAGTGTTAGTACATGGAAATGATTAGGAAGGTTTAAAAGCACTTGAAATACAAGTAAATAGTGCCATACTTTCTTTATAGCCATGGTCAAACATCGAGATTAAAGGTATAATGCTATGAAATGACGAGAATACTGGTAAAGTTTACCATTCCGGCTAATTTACTTGGCGTTTTTCTGAAGAAAATGCTTTCAAATATTAAGAACAGCCGTTTATAACGCTCAGATTTGTGTATAAAGCCTGAAAATGAGGAGAATACTGTTCATCTTTACACTAGGGTGTCGGGTGAATTTCCCGTCAAAATATAAGATGGCGCGTTAAAATGCCTATATCTTTTGAAGTATGGGTTCGATTGAAATGAAATATTTGGTAATACACAGTTACAATCGGCCCGAGTTTACACGTCCCGCACTCCACCGCAAATCTATATGAACCGAGTTTAAGACGCTCCCGCGGAGTACATGGAATTCACGCGAGCCGACTTAACTCGTTTCCCCCAACCCAAGTGTTTACAATTGCGGCTGAATAGGCAGGAATTTTTTGAATGAGACAGTTTCAACCGTGATGATTCATGTATATATTTCCAAGAAAACTGCCTCATTTTGGTAAAACTCTTAAAATACACAATGACAGTTCATGGAAATGATTAGGAACCTGTAGGAAACACTTGAAATATAAGTAATTAGACCCATACTATCCTTATGGCCGTGTACAATTACCGAGATTAGAGGTAGAAAGCTGTGAATTGTCGAGAATACTGATAAAGTTTACAATTCCGGCACAATTTCTTGGCTTTTTTCCGAAGAAAGTTCTTACAAACATTAAGAGTTACTATTGAGAGAGCTCAGGTTTTGTGTAAAAACCTTTTAAATGAAGAGAATACTGTGTCTATTTACATTTGAGGTTATATGGTGGGATTTTGTTGAATGAAACAGTTTAAACCCTGAAGATTCATGTATATAACTGTAGGAAAACTGTCTATTTATGGTAAAACTTTTAAGTACACAGTAATAGTCCTGCGAAATGATTAGAAATGTGTAAGAATCACTTGAAATACCAGTAAGTAGAGCCATACTATCGTTGTGGCCGTGTTCAATCACCGAGATTAGAGGTATAAAGCTGTGTTATGACCAGAATACTGTTAATGTTTACAAATCCAGCGAATTTACTTGGCGTTTTTCTGAAGAAAATGCTTTCAAATATTAAGAACAGCCGTTTATAACGCTCAGATTTGTGTATAAAGCCTGAAAATGAGGAGAATACTGTTCATCTTTACACTAGGGTGTCGGGTGAATTTCCCGTCAAAATATAAGATGGCGCGTTAAAATGCCTATATCTTTTGAAGTATGGGTTCGATTGAAATGAAATATTTGGTAATACACAGTTACAATCGGCCCGAGTTTACACGTCCCGCACTCCACCGCAAATCTATATGAACCGAGTTTAAGACGGCTCCCGCGGAGTACATGCAATTCACGCGAGCCGACTTAACTCGTTTCCCCCAACCCAAGTGTTTACAATTGCGGCTGAATAGGCAGGAATTTTTTGAATGAGACAGTTTCAACCGTGATGATTCATGTATATATTTCCAAGAAAACTGCCTCATTTTGGTAAAACTCTTAAAATACACAATAACAGTACGTGGAAATGATGAGATAACCGTGGGAAACACTTGAAATATAAATAAATAGACACATACTATCTTTATGTCCATGTGCAATAACCGAGATTAGAGGTAGAAAGCTTTGAATTGACGAGAATACTGATAATGTTTACAATTCTGGCTCAATTTCTTGGTTCTTTTGCGAAGAGAGTTCTTTCACACATTAAGAGGTACTATTTAGAGAGCTCAGGTTTTGTGTAAAAAGCTTTTAAATAAAGAGAATACTGTTTCTATTTACAAATGAGGCTGAATTGGCAGGAGTTTTTTGAATGAAACGGGTTAAACCTTGCAGATTCATGTATATATTTCTAAGAAAACTGTCTCCTTTGGTAAAACTCTTACAATACACAGTGTAAGTACATGGAAATGATTAGGAAGGTTTAAAAGCACTTGAAATACAATTAAATAGTGCCATACTTTCTTTATAGCCATGGTCAAACATCGAGATTAAAGGTATAATGCTATGAAATGAGGAGAATACTGGTAAAGTTTACAATTCCGGCTAATTTACTTGGCGTTTTTCTGAAGAAAATGCTTTTAAATATTAAGAACAGCCATTTATAAAGCTCAGATTTGTGTATAAAGCCTGAAAATGAAGAGAATACTGTTCATCTTTCCAATTGAGGCTGTAATGGCTGGCGTTTTTGGAATGAAACAGTTTCAACCGTGATGATTCATGTATATATTTCTAAGAAAACTGCCTCATTTTGGTAAAACTCTTAAAATACACAATGACAGTTCATGGAAATGATTAGGAACCTGTAGGAAACACTTGAAATATAAGTAATTAGACCCATACTATCCTTATGGCCGTGTACAATTACCGAGATTAGAGGTAGAAAGCTGTGAATTGTCGAGAATACTGATAAAGTTTACAATTCCGGCACAATTTCTTGGCTTTTTTCCGAAGAAAGTTCTTACAAACATTAAGAGTTACTATTGAGAGAGCTCAGGTTTTGTGTAAAAACCTTTTAAATGAAGAGAATACTGTGTCTATTTACATTTGAGGTTATATGGTGGGATTTTGTTGAATGAAACAGTTTAAACCCTGAAGATTCATGTATATAACTGTAGGAAAACTGTCTATTTATGGTAAAACTTTTAAGTACACAGTAATAGTCCTGCGAAATGATTAGAAATGTGTAAGAATCACTTGAAATACCAGTAAGTAGAGCCATACTATCGTTGTGGCCGTGTTCAATCACCGAGATTAGAGGTATAAAGCTGTGTTATGACCAGAATACTGTTAATGTTTACAAATCCGGCGAATTTACTTGGCGTTTTTCTGAAGAAAGTTCTTTCAAACATTAAAAATTGCAGTATATAGAGCTCAGAATTTGTACATAAAGCCTTTAAACGAAGAGAATACTGTTCCTATTTACAATTGAGGCTGAATAGGCAGGAGTTTTTTGAATGAAACAGTTTCAACCCTGATGTTCATGTATATATTTCCAAGAAAACTGCCGCATTTTGGTAAAACTCTTAAAATACACAATAACAGTACGTGGAAATGATTAGATAACTGTAGGAAACACTTGAAATGTAAATAAATAGACACATACTATCTTTATGTCCATGTGCAATAACCGAGATTAGAGGTAGAAAGCTGTGAATTGACGAGAATACTGATAATGTTTACAATTCCGGCTCTATTTCTTGGTTCTTTTCCGAAGAGAGTTCTTTCACACGTTAAGAGTTACTATTTAGAGAGCTCAGGTTTTGTGTAAAAAGCTTTTAAATAAAGAGAATACTGTTTCTATTTACAAATGAGGCTGAATTGGCAGGAGTTTTTTGAATGAAACGGGTTAAACCTTGCAGATTCATGTATATATTTCTAAGAAAACTGTCTCCTTTGGTAAAACTCTTAAAATACACAGTGTTAGTACATGGAAATGATTAGGAAGGTTTAAAAGCACTTGAAATACAAGTAAATAGTGCCATACTTTCTTTATAGCCATGGTCAAACATCGAGATTAAAGGTATAATGCTATGAAATGACGAGAATACTGGTAAAGTTTACCATTCCGGCTAATTTACTTGGCGTTTTTCTGAAGAAAATGCTTTCAAATATTAAGAACAGCCGTTTATAACGCTCAGATTTGTGTATAAAGCCTGAAAATGAGGAGAATACTGTTCATCTTTACACTAGGGTGTCGGGTGAATTTCCCGTCAAAATATAAGATGGCGCGTTAAAATGCCTATATCTTTTGAAGTATGGGTTCGATTGAAATGAAATATTTGGTAATACACAGTTACAATCGGCCCGAGTTTACACGTCCCGCACTCCACCGCAAATCTATATGAACCGAGTTTAAGACGGCTCCCGCGGAGTACATGCAATTCACGCGAGCCGACTTAACTCGTTTCCCCCAACCCAAGTGTTTACAATTGCGGCTGAATAGGCAGGAATTTTTTGAATGAGACAGTTTCAACCGTGATGATTCATGTATATATTTCCAAGAAAACTGCCGCATTTTGGTAAAACTCTTAAAATACACAATAACAGTACGTGGAAATGATGAGATAACCGTGGGAAACACTTGAAATATAAATAAATAGACACATACTATCTTTATGTCCATGTACAATTACCGAGATTAGAGGTAGAAAGCTTTGAATTGACGAGAATACTGATAATGTTTACAATTCTGGCTCAATTTCTTGGTTCTTTTGCGAAGAGAGTTCTTTCACACGTTAAGAGTTACTATTTAGAGAGCTCAGGTTTTGTGTAAAAAGCTTTTAAATAAAGAGAATACTGTTTCTATTTACAAATGAGGCTGAATTGGCAGGAGTTTTTTGAATGAAACGGGTTAAACCTTGCAGATTCATGTATATATTTCTAAGAAAACTGTCTCCTTTGGTAAAACTCTTAAAATACACAGTGTTAGTACATGGAAATGATTAGGAACTTTTAAAAGCACTTGAAATACAAGTAAATAGTGCCATACTTTCTTTATAGCCATGGTCAAACATCGAGACTAAACGTATAATGCTATGAAATGAGGAGAATACTGGTAAAGTTTACAATTCCGGCTAATTTACTTGGCGTTTTTCTGAAGAAAATGCTTTCAAATATTAAGAACAGCCATTTATAAAGCTCAGATTTGTGTATAAAGCCTGAAAATGAAGAGAATACTGTTCATCTTTACAATTGAGGCTGTAATGGCTGGCGTTTTTGGAATGAAACAGTTTCAACCGTGATGATTCATGTATATATTTCTAAGAAAACTGCCTCATTTTGGTAAAAATCTTAAAATACACAATGAAAGTTCATGGAAATGATTAGGAACCTGTAGGAAACACTTGAAATATAAGTAATTAGACCCATACTATCCTTATGGCCGTGTACAATTACCGAGATTAGAGGTAGAAAGCTCTGAATTGTCGAGAATACTGATAAAGTTTACAATTCCGGCACAATTTCTTGGCTTTTTTCCGAAGAAAGTTCTTACAAACATTAAGAGTTACTATTGAGAGAGCTCAGGTTTTGTGTAAAAACCTTTTAAATGAAGAGAATACTGTGTCTATTTACATTTGAGGTTATATGGTGGGATTTTGTTGAATGAAACAGTTTAAACCCTGAAGATTCATGTATATAACTGTAGGAAAACTGTCTATTTATGGTAAAACTTTTAAGTACACAGTAATAGTCCTGCGAAATGATTAGAAATGTGTAAGAATCACTTGAAATACCAGTAAGTAGAGCCATACTATCGTTGTGGCCGTGTTC
>NW_005878962.1:0-7308 GCF_000147115.1 Myotis lucifugus | reverse complement strand
TCTGGCTGGGTGGACTCCCCCTGTGGAGCACACTGACCACGAGGGGGCAGCTTCTACAAAATACCGACTTCTGCGCATGGGCCAGGAAGTTTCAATCGCACTGTATATGCACGCCCGCACGTGGTATTTTGTGGAAGAGCCACACTCAAGGGGCCAAAGAGCCGCATGTGGCTCGCGAACCACAGTTTGCCAACCACTGTTATATAGGATTTTCATATACATTTTACCAATTTTCTTTCATCTGACACTTCTATTATAGAGAAAGGGTGAATAGTGATATTAAAATATTTCTTCTAATTAATCTCCTTTCAATGTGCATGAATCTGTGCAATGGGCCACTTGTGTTATTATAATTCACTAAACCTTGAGTCTAATTTCATGAAAAAGATTATCTAAGCTAACACAGCATTTATTTTGTGTCAGTTTCTGGTCACTGTTCTATGCATTTTACATATGTTAACTAAATTAAAACTATACAACTCTATAAGGTAGAGTTTAATACTACTATTAAACCCATATTAAATATTATGCTACTAAGATTCAGAGAGGTTAAGAAATATTCCCAAGACCACACAGCTATCAATGTTAGGATTTGTATTTAGATATTCTGGCTCAAGAGTCCATAGTCTTAACCACTCTGCTAGGGTCCTATATTATTCCAAGGCTGTTTCATTAAATCATAAAGCAACTGCTGGCCAGAGTGTTGTTCTGTGCACCTAAAGATGGCTGATTTGATTTCCAGTCAGGGCATATACCTGGGTTGTGGCAGGAACCCGCAACTGATCTATGTTTCTCTCTCTCCCTCTCCCTTCCTCTCTCTAACCATGTCCACGGGTGAGGATTAAAACAAAAAAGAGAAAACAACCATAAAGCAGCTAGCATTAGTTGAGTCTGTATTATGTGCCAAATATCTTGTGGGATACTTTCTATGTCTTTTTGAGTGGTTCCCACACCTGATTGGTTGTCATAATTACCTGGGAACTTAACAAAATTCATATTCTCTGGATCCATTTCCAACCCCTCAGTTATTAGGACTAGAAGTGAGAACAGGAATCTGTATTTTGAGTTCTTAATTTAGCCCACCTGATATATTTGTTCCAGGCAACTTGGGAGGGGAGATGAGGTAACTTTCTTTTCTGTTTTCAGGAAGAAAGATCATCAAACCTCAATAGTCCCCAAATGGCTCAACTCAAACAGGCCAACCCCAGTGGGGCAGAAGCTACAATAGGTTGCATGCTCCTGCCTTCTCTCTGCCTCAGGTCCTTTGCACTTGATGATCTTATTCCTGGGCCACCTGGGCTATTCCTATGACTGGCTCCTGCCCCTTCATGTTTCAGCTTAAACATTGCATCCTCAGAGAGATCACCCTGGCCACTCTGCATACATACGTCCTTAAACTTTCTGCAAAGGGCCAGACAGCAAATATTGCAGGCTTTGTGGGCTACCTGAGATCCCTGTTCCATGTTATTATTTTTGCTTAGAACCCTTCACAAATGTAGAAAGTCATTCTTAGCTTGTGGTTTGCTGGCCCTTGATGTGACTATTTCAGCATCTGGCTCATATTTTATCCAGCACTGCCCTTCTCAGATTAGTTCTCCAATGGCAGACTTTCTCTCTGTTCACCCTGAGCATCCAGTGTCTGCCCACAGATGATGCTTAACAGATACTGATTAAGGAAAGAAATGTTGTGAGAATTTTAAACATGCTGCCTTTTCTCCAAACACTGCCAGGAAGCTTCAGACCAGGATGGCTTAAAGTGACCAGAAATCTGTTGTTTCTTTTATAGCCTTTCACTCCACGCTAAGGGACTTAGAATACTTCTGCTAAACAAACAGGTTCTAAGTCCTTGGGCCCACGGAGAGCTGCCTACTTCCACAAACACAGGTAGAAAAGGGAAAGGTAAGCATAGATACCTGCCCCACCTGACATATCAATATAGGTCTACAGATGCCAATGCAAATGGGAAACTCACTTCTAACTTTTGCTTATTTGAAAATGAAATGGTGAACTCATTGACTTCCCAGCTGGCTTTCTTGGAGTGGCCACCACTAGATTTCAGACACCAACCCTGCCACAAATATGGCAGAGCTCAAGCATTCTAGCCGGGCAATTATCTCATTTTATTTGTGATGATAATGATGATGATTGATGATGATGATGATGATGATGATGGTGATGATGGCAATGAAGATGGTGATTTGATGATAATGATGATGGTGGTGATGATGATGGTGATGAGATGACAATAATGATGATGGTGACTTTTTCTCTTTGGAAGTGAAAATAGTTTTATTTTTCTTTTTTTTTTTTAAATCTTTATTGTTCAGATTATTACATTTGTTCCTCTTTTTTCCCCCCATAACTCCCCTCCTTCCAGCTCCCACCCCACCCTCCACCCTCACTCCCCACCCACTGAGTTCATCCATAGGTGCATGATTTTTGTCCAGTCACTTCCCGCATCTCCCACACCCCTTTTCCCCCAAGAATAGTCAGTCCATTCCCTTTCTATGTCCCTGATTCATTATAGTCACCAGTTCATTCTGTACATCAGGTTATTTATTCACTTGATTCTTAGATTCATTTGTTGATAGATGCATATTTGTTGTTCATAATTTGTATCTTTACCTTTTTCTTCTTCTTCCTCTTCTTAAAGGATACCTTTCAGCATTTCATATAATACTGGTTTGGCGGTGATGAACTCCTTTAGTTTTTCCTTATCTGTGAAGCTCTTTATCTGGCCTTCAATTCTGAATGATAGCTTTGCTGGATAAAGTAATCTTGGTTGTAGGTTCTTGGTATTCAGCACTTTGAATATTTCTTGCCATTCCCTTCTGGCCTGCAAAGTTTCTGTTGAGAAATCAGCTGACAGTCGTATGGGTATTCCCTTGTAGGTAATTGAGCCTCTTTCTCTTGCTGCTTTTAAGATTTTCTCTTTGTCTTTTGCTCTTGGCATTTTAATGATGATGTGTCTTGGTGTGGTCCTCTTTGGATTCCTTTTGTTTGGGGTTCTCTGCGCTTCTTGGACCTGTAAGTCCATTTCTTTTTCCAGGTGGGGGAAGTTTTCTGCCATTATTTCTTGAAATAGGTTTTCAATATCTTGCTGTCTCTCATCTTCTGGCACTCCAATGACTCTGATATTAGTCCGCTTAAAGCTGTCCCAGAGGCTCCTTACACTATCTTCACACTTTCGGATTCTTTTTTCATTTTGCTTTTCCAATTGGGTGTTTTTTGTCGAATCTTTGGTTTGATTCTTGTGCTCCTCTGGTCTGCTATTGGGTATAATATTCTTTATTTCAGTCCGTGTATGCTTACTTTCTAATTTCTTTATCGTAGCATCGAGGGTCTCATTAGTTTTCGTGAGGCTCTGCACAAATTTATGGCAAGCCCTCAAAATTGCGATTCTTAGCTCCATATCCTCCATTTCTGTCATGTTTTTTTGTCTCCGCATCTTTTATGCTTTCTTGGTGCACCCCCTTGTGGTCTCTGTGCGCAGTCTTGTTCTAGCCAAGCCTTAATTGTTGTAGTTAACACTAGAGGGATTTGACCACCAGGCCGACTGGCTGTGGAAATCAGCTGTGGGAAAACTTCAGTCCTCTAGGGAGGCGCTAGTCCAGCCCTTGCCTGAGGCGATCGGCAAATGGCTGTGCGCAGAGTTTGGGCAGGGCGGGCTCAACAGGGCGGGGGGAGGGAGCAGCTATGGCCGCTCTCAGTCCGTCCCCAGGGGCTCTGCCTCTCTGTCCCAGCAATCGCTGCAAACCTCGGAGGGGCCGTAGCCAGACAGTCCCGCTTCTCCCGTTTGAGTCTGGGTCCCTAGAGACTCGCCCGGATCTGTAGCCCAGAGTCTGAGACTCGCTCCTGATTGAAAACGACAATCGCGCCCTCAGCCACCAGCCCGCTTTGCGCGCGCACCCTCACCACCGCACCGCCGTACCTTTAAATTTTCCACACTGAGCCTCCGCTGAGCGTCGGAATGCTGTTGTTTTTGCTTCTAGTTGAAGAGACTCTCCTCAGCCAGCCTTCCCGTGGTTCTGGTCGATGTCCGCTCCGACTTTTAGTTGTATTTTTGAAGTGGTTGTCCACGGCGGCAGTCTCCGGTGTTTACCTATGCCGCCATCTTTGATCGACCTCAGTTTTATTTTTCATTACACAGCTAATTTAATAAAATTTTTAAAACTTCAAATAATATAGGAAAGAAGAAAAAGATGAAAATTCACCCAAATCCCCACTGGCTCTAAATAACTTGTTAACCGCTTTCAATATTGTAAAGAGCATACTTCTAGATGCCTTTCTAGTACTTAAAGAAACATAGAACTCTATAATTTACGCGAGTGAGATTATACGATACGAAATGTTCTGTAACTGGCTGTTTTTTTGCTCAGATGATGGTGATTTGAATGGACAGGTTAAGTGGAATCAGAATAGGAGAAAGATGTCCTCTATGAAAGTGACAAATGCAAGCTCAGGGTTCCCAGCCTAAATGTAAGCGCTAACCCCAGGGGGCCGATGTGAGAAGAAAGCCTCTGTCTTACATCCCTGGACCTCACTCAACGAGATAGCTGTCCCTCAAACAAACATGCTCCCAGCTGCCCTCTTTTCATGGCCGTTCCAGCTCGAACGCTATTTATGTCCAGTGTAAGCTTTGATCATTTTCTTATCAGGGGCAACAGCTCCTGGAATTACTCTGAGCCGTCAAAGGCTGGACTCAGAGATAAAACGGTGGTGGTGATGGCTGTCCATTTGCCTCCGATGCAGCCTGCACATATTGCATCATTTTAATTAAATGGGAAAGGTCAAAAATGACATTAGGGAGGCATACTCATTTAGGCCAGTGCCTGTATTTTCCTGTCTAATGGAATTCCTCTCGGCACACTCATTACCTCATCTGTGAAAAGAGGTTTGAAAGCAGTCTTCACAGTACTTCGGGAAATAGGCACTTTTGTCATGTCAGGGATGTCACGTGGAATAACAATCTGAATCACTAGTATCTATTGCCACTTACCCGTATTAGGGGCCAGGCACTGGGAAAGCATCTTACATTTCATACCTGGGACACTCTGAATAGGGGAGAATGCGGAGGCTAAGCGTGGACAGGTGACTTGCCCAGGTCACCCAGCCAGCCAGTGACAGACCAAGGAGCTGAATCCAGGCCTGAGTCAGAGCTGACCTGTAACTGTTATGCTGGTGCATAGTAGGTACACTCTCAACACATTTTTATTCCTCTTATCCTTGTACTAGGGGGCTTTTAATAAGGAGAAACCTCATGCCTGCTCTGTGCTAGGCATTGTCCTAGGCAGAGTGGGTAGAGCAGTGAACCAAGCAAAGCCCCTTCCCTCCTTTCCTTCATGGAGCTTACTTTGAAGTATGGGATGATAGACAATGAAAACAACACAGAGGTAAATATGTGCCATTTTGGGATTATGGAGAAAAGTAAGGCAGAGTATGGAAGACAAGGAGGCAGGTAGGTAAGTCATATGAGATGGTCAGGGAAGAACTTTCTGATGAGCTGGCAGTTGAGGTGAATCCTAAAAGAGACGCGAGAGTGAGGCTTGCAGAATTCTGGAGGAAGAGCTTGCCAGAGAAAGCATGTGCAAAGGCCCTGAGGCATGAGCATACATAGGAGTCAGAGGTGGCTGGAGCAGAGAATTAAGGGAGGATTGGGAGGAGAAGATGAGCTTGAAGAGGAAATGGGAAGTGGTCAGATCACATACGGCCTTGTGGGCCATTTGGGAAGGACTTGGGATTTATCCTGAGTGAGCTGGTGTTTGAGCAGGTGAGTGATATAACCTGATTTCATTTTGACAGGACCATTCTGGCTGCTGTGTGTGTTGGAGCAGATGGACCGGTTAGGAGGCTGCTGTGATAAGCTAGGTGACAGCCAAAGGGGTCATGGGCCAGAGAGGGAGCTCTGAAGGTGGCAGGAAGTGGTCAGATTCTCTTTATACTGTAAAAAAAAGAATCAACGGGGTTTTTTGATAAATTGGATGTGGAGGGACAGAGAAAGAGAAGACATAAGAACCGTACATTCCTTGATTGTCCTGCCACTCTTCAATATCGACCTGCAAATCATAAAAGAGCAGCTTGATGTCTCCAATCATGCTACCTGAGCGATGCCATCTCCTCCTGAGCAGAATAAGACAGCACTTGCTCAGATCCATACTGAGCTGCTTTGTTCTCCTGTAACCGTTGTCTTTCTGAGCCATTTCTTCATTTGTTAAATTGGACGATAATATCAACAGTGCCTCCAGCAGAGTGTCATGGTGTGGATTAAACTCGGTGATGCATGCACATAGCTGGGGCACCAGCATACGATGGAATCTGCTTGGCCTGGGCTTTGATCATGGGATGGAGACCTTCCCTTGAGGTCCCTGCAGCCCTGGTGAAAGTGCTTATCTAGCACTGTGGTTAAAATCAGAAACCAAAGGCCCAGAAATCGATGAAAAGGCAGTGACAGCCATAATTGTTCCACTTGGTCAAGTCATTCAGGTCTTTATGCCTCAGTTTGTTCACCTATGAAATGGGAGAATAATAGTGTCCTTGCTGAATAGTTGACAGGATTGAATGTGACACATCTACTGAGCCCAGGACTGTCCCTCAATCACACCTGCTTCCCTTCCCCTCCTTCCACGCTACAGCTGTCGGTCGCCACGCACCTGCACTGGGATTTTCCCCTCACACTCCATGTCTGCTTCAGGTTATAGAAAATTATGCTCCTGTCCGCTCTCATATGGACCTGCAGCTTGTTCTGGGGCTGGGGATTTAACGTCTTTGTAAATTGCCTGATTCTGACATTTACTGTCCTCTGCTTGTCCTGGGCTGGCTCCTCTGCAAAGAGACAGCTGCAGGCTATGTTCTGAGCAGAGACCGTGCGCACTGAAACCTGTTTGTGAGGCATATGTGAGAGGAAGGACAGGGCTTTCTGTTTTTAAGTCACAAAAGTGTCAGTAGTGAGTCCCTCTCATCTGGGATGTGGTACCTGGTCGCTCAAGTCCACACTTGCTCCTTTCAATCCTTTTTCCATACAGCTGCCAGAGGCCTGGGGGATTGTTAAAAATGTCCCCTCACATCATGTGACTTCTCAGAACCTGAAGTGACTTCTGCTGGTCTCAGGGTAAAGACAAAATCCTTCCCAGAGCTCACAGGGCTTTCTTGAAACATCTTCCTTCTCATTCTCCACTCTGGCCTGCCCTTTGCACGTTGATTTGCATCCTCCCTCCCCCACAGGACCTTTCCACATGCTAGTCTCTCTTCTGGGGGAGGTGCATTAGGGCACTCGGAGGTAGAGGGAAAGGGACAGTCAATAAGGTACAG
>NW_005878961.1:0-7309 GCF_000147115.1 Myotis lucifugus | reverse complement strand
AGAGAGAAACATTGATGTGAGAGACACACATTGATTGGTTGCCTCCCGCACACACCACAACCAGGGTCTGGATCAAGCCTGCAACCAGGGTACATGCCCTTGACCAGAATTGAACCCGGGACCCTATAGTCCTTGGGCCAATGCTCTATCCACTGAGCCAAACTGGCAAGGGCAGGACTATAGAATTTTAATTCAGTTATAGAAGAGCTTCTACCTTATTACTGTTTCATGGTTGCTATTAGAAGACATGAGACTCCTGGGTCAGAGGCAGAGGAATTTGTTATTCATAGCAACCCAAGCAGCATGAGCTTCATTATGAGAATTCGACAATTAGACCCCGTTGCCCCTTCGCCCCCCTCTCTCACCCAAGTCTTAAGGAGCGGATGGAGGGAGAGATTACTCTATGGACAGGACGGATGCTACAGTAAAACTCCCTTTCCCAGGCTCCCTTTCAGGTGGGAGGAGGTCTTGGGCCTTGGGACTAGTTCTGGCCAATGGATTAGACAGGGAAGTAGTGGGTCTTCTCACCAAAGCAGGGGATGTGATGACAATAGACACCATGTTTTGAGATACAGGTGATATACTGGAGAGAGGTGGGGGGAGGAAATTATTAGGATTTCTAATTATTTTAATCTCTTTTTAAAGAATACTTGCTTTGCATGACTTTTATCATATACACATATATTAGTGAAGTAAATACAGATGTAAATAAACCAGTGTACACATATAAGATGTGAACTTAAGGAGTTTTAATTGATAGGTATGCGCGATAAAAACCATTTTGAAGACAGCTGACTCAAAGAATGTTATTTTGGCACTGATTAGGTGTTTTAGTTACTTCAGTGAACAGAACAATGAAGATTACAGACAACCTTGGTAATGGAACTTACATTCTAATGGGGAAAGACTGGGAATAAAAATAAACATATATAAAGTATATATTATGTTAAAATTTTAGTGCTATGTTAGAAAAAAAAGTGCAAGGTTAGGGAGATGAAGTTTGCTGTGTGTGCCATTTTATGAAGGGTTATCAATATGTAAAATTCTTTGCTTGGCCTAAACGATCATTCTAGAATCAACTTAGCTATTCAGTGCTTACTTCTTTATGATTGTCATGAAATTTAATTTCTCATTTGATTTTGCTTTTCCCTTGCTTTAGAGTGCCACTCTCCCAAGCACGATCTGTTAAACTTTTGTTTAACTATTGTGGCCTTGCTCAAATATCATCTCCTCTTTGCCTTCCGGGAGGCCTCCATCTTCCCTCTGCACTTATCGAGCGCCTAGAACTTGTAACACTGGCTTTACATTATTTTTCTCTCGCTACCTCTAAACAGTAAGCTTCTTGAGGGCAGACAACAAGAATCATGTGCCCCTGTATTACCTGGACCATTCAGGTTTGCATCATTGGTTAAACGTAATTGAGCTGCATAAGGAGGGCTCCAAACTGTGTTGGTGAGGCACTGTAGAAGCTATAGTGACACTGTGATGCTGGCTGAAAGGTACTTATATGGATAATGTATGCATTGCAGTTAAAAATGGGTCTCAGACCCAACTCCAATGTATGGGGAAACCTCCCCACATCATCAAGTGATTCTTAGAGGATTCAACTCAATTCTGTCACTATCTACCCCCAGAGGGAATCAGATTCCACAGGTAAAGGGCTCAGTTCCAAAAGTCTGCCCTCCACTTATGGAGGCTTCATTACATATTCATGATTAACTAAGTCATTGGCCAATGTCAATTGAACTCAATCTTCAGTCCCTCTCCTCTCCATAGAGATCAGTGTGTGTGTGTGTGTGTGTGTGTGTGTGTGTGTGTGTGTGTGTGTGACTGAAAGTCCCAAACCTCTAATTATATCGCAACCCAATTATATAGGTTCAATAGTCACTTCCTTAACAGAACAAAACACACCTTCATCATTCTGAATACTTCAGAGATTCCAAGGGTTTGGGAACTGTGATTCCAGGACTGTGGATGAAGACCAGATATCCTATAAATCACAATATATGAGCAGTAATATTCAAATAACAAAGAAGTTTGAGTCCACAGTAACTTTTAAGAAAGTGTTTGGAACTGTGGAAGAGTTTTTCCTTGGGAATAAAATATGGTGCTTAGATGTTAAACAGCTCAGAAAGCCCACTTAAAATCACAAACACGGAACAAAATCTGGTGTTACTATTCTGTGCCCTTCCTCTGCTTAAAATCATCAAATTGTATTTCATCCATTGTGATAAAGTCCAAAACTCTTACTGTAGCACCTAAGGGTTCCGGAATGATCTGATCCCTACTGAACTTTTGGTCCTCCTTTCTCTCACCTCACCACGCACATGGTCACTCTTTCACTTCCAAAAATGTCTCCAGCTTCTTTACATCTCAGGAGCTTCACGCTGTCCCCAGGCTAGGAACGGTCTGCCCACCTTCCTCACTGAAGCCAGCTTAGCTCCTACTAAGCCTTTAGGCCTCAGCTTAAAAGATTCTCCACAAAACTCTCTCTGCCTTTCAGGCCCAGTGCGGTCCACTGTTACAAGTTATCATGGTGATATTTCTGAGAACTTGATAAACATTGCATCTGTGTGCCCCAATGGTGCCTGACATACAGTAGGTGCTCAATAAATATTCATGAGTAAAAACAGGAATATAGGAAGGCTGCTTAACTATCATTGAATAGATGATACTTGGGAACACCATTGTTGATGTAAGACATGTTCAAACCTCTAGATAATTTTTATGAGTTATTTGAGCCAAAATGGCAATAGTTGCTGGAACCAAAAATCTCAAGGGATTGAGGAAATGCTCTGGAGAATGGCAGTTTGCAGCTTATTTTGTATATTAGAGCAAAAGGAGAGGTAAGGAGGGTTACATGAAATCATTGGTGGTAGATTAGGGAGAAAGGAAAAAGCAAAGCAGGGAAATCTCTGGAATTGGATAAAAAGGAAAAATAGAGAAATACGTACTAGCACTTCTTTTACATTGGTGGATACAAGATGACTAATAATTAACATTTACAGCACATAGAGATGGTATTCAGGAAACAAGATACTAATGAGGGGTTTCGTGTTCTCTGCTCTAGTACCAGCGGTTGTGCCCTGAGGAGTCAGAAAAAGGGGGATTATTCTGATATTTCAAAGATATGCTATTTTAGATGCAAAAAGACAGTAGAAAAGCTCACTTAAGGTAAAGATTGACCTTTGTCAAGGAAGCTATAGGCCAAGAACTTGACTCCCTGCCATGGCAGGTATCAGTTAGGAAGTTTTATGTTCAGACCATCCTATGTGGTTACTTTTGGTCTCTGAGTGTGTAAGGCTCACCAAGTAGGCCTCCCATGAGCTTGCCAGGTTTCTATGGCCCCTTCTCATCCACACCGGTAACCATCTTCTATATCTCTACACCTGTAAGAAAATAAATTTTTACTTCTGTAACTTTGAACTAAGAGTCTCTCCCCTTCTAACGGTATTTTCTCCTTAAGCAATCTCATCCATGTCAACAGCTTTAATTATCTTCATTACCCAGTTGACTCTAAAATTAAAATCTTCAGAGTTCTCCCTTGAGCTCCAGATCTATTTATCTCATCTACCTGACAGTTTCCCATGGATGTCTCAAAGGCACATCAACCTCTATGCATTAGTTAGATATTACTAGCTGTTGTAACAAACATAGTCCAAAATTCAAGCGGTGTAGCCTAATAAAATTTGATTTCTTCCTCATGTAACAGCCCAATTCAGGGTTTCTGGTTGGCAGACAGCCTTCTACATCGTCATTTAGGGAAGCAGACTCCATCCTTCTTGTAGCTTACCCTATTTATAGGCTTGTAGATTTTTGCATGAAGCCAGTGGATGGTGAAAGAGGAGATGGAAAAAACACTGCTCACTTCTTAAGCTCCCTGGCCTAGTACGCTTGTCTCTACTGTATTAGTAAGAACCAACTACTTGGTCCCAGCTCGATGCAAAGGAGCTGGGAGGCTAGGGAAATACAGTACTTGGTAGATCAGCAAATTTCCACAGTAATTCCCCACTATGAAATGTCAAGTGTAAATCTTTGGCTGACAGCTAGTCGTCTCTGACACATTCAACATGACCAAAATTCAGCTAATTTCCCAAAGTAGCCAAAGTAACCAACCAGGCAAGCAAGCGGACAGATGAACTCTGGACTGCTTCCATTGTTCTTTATTTCCGATAATGCCTCATTTCTGCATGAGCTGGAGACATAGATATTGCTTTTGACATCCTCTTTTCCTTAATCCTTGTATCAAAGAGATCTATAATTTGCCTGGGGAAAAACAAACTAATGACCAAAAATGTAGGGAGAAAACAAACAACTTTAAAGGTTAAGTAAATGGAGGTCAAAGTCTTAGAAGAGTCATTCCTGACTCTTCCCTCACCCCACGTGCAGTCATTACCTAGTCTCTCACCCCCTAAGTATGTGTATTGACTGGGCACATGTCTCTCCCGCAGCCACCCTTGTCTTCTGGACCAGGAACTAACTACCCTGTTGTCCTCTGGCTCCCCGCTTGTCCTCTTTCTGCTGCAGCCAAAGTGAATATTTAAAATGCAGATCTAATCTCATTATCCCCCTGCTGTTACCACTTCAAAGCCATCCTATTGCTGTTGGCATAAAGGCAGAACTCCTTAATAAGATTTACCACACAGGCATAGCCTGGTTCCTACCTGAATCAGCCTCTTTTACTCTTTTCTATCTTTTTGTAGCCACACTGTCTTTTGGTGTTTTCAATGCTGCCTTCTGACATAGAACCCCATCCTCAAAATTATTTTCTCTTTTTCTCACTTAGTTAACACATGTTCCTGGAAATCATTGTGAAGTGTCACTTCCTCAGGAGAGCTTTTCCTGATCACCCTCATCAGGTCAACTTTACCCATTTAAAGCAACTTATGTTTCTCTTTTATTGCACTTAGGACAGTGAATATCTCATATTTCTTTGTGTGATTATTGGATTAGTATCTGTGTCTGCCAATAGATTTTATTTTCTCAGTGGGCAGGGAATGTGCATTGCTCCATTTCTCTCTTCAGTTGTCTGTATTACTGTGCCTGACAAATGATCAGTGTTGAATACATTTTTTTTGAATGATGAATCAGTGAGTGACAAATGAATGAATGATTTTGTATACCCGGTGTTTTCAACTGATGGATGAATGGCCATTATCTCCACAGGTATATAGAGATATTGATTTAAGAATTTAGACCATCCCAGATATTTTTGTAGCTGCATGGTTTCATAGCTTGCATATTTAAGATTTTTTATGGAACAATGCAAGTCCCGCAAAGGTTAGAGCGTAAAGACCAGACATGAATTTGTTCGGCTTAGAGATTTATATTAGATTTTTACATGGTTGAAACTTTCATTTTTCTTCTTTTCACAGGGTTTCCTAGCAACATATGTTGCCATTATTGTAGGACAGTCTATAGATATCCTTAGTGTCTTTCTGAAGTATTGCATTTATTTACCCAGAAATAATATAATTTGCAATTGCATTTCCTAAATACTTATATCTATCTATATGCATATATGCATACTTATGATATTTGAGAATAGTATCATATATGCATATTATGCAATATTTAAATCTTTTGTGGTTATGATTCCCAAAAGTTTCCTTGGCAATAGCATTTATTTTTAATTTCTGAGGAAAGTTGTCTGAGTATCTAAATGCTTCGATTTAACTTGCTTCTCCTCCTCTTCTTTTTTTGGGGGGAGGGTGGGAGGTGAGGGATCAAGATAACCACACTGTGTTTTAACTGTAATGGTTGTGTTAGATTTTCTTCTCAAGTCCTCATCTTACTGGTGGGGAGAGGTCCATGTCCCCACCCATTTATTGCTTGTGGAGGTGGAATTCTTAAGATATCACAAGAAAAAGAATTTTCTGAGACATGCACAGAAGAATGAGTTTATTTTGTGGAATTCTATCCCTGAGTTTCAAGGCCCCATTTCCCATTGTCCCTCCAAGTGTAGCTGTGGCTTCAATAGGGCTAGATACAGGGGTGGGCAAACTTTTTGACTCGAGGGCCACAATGGGTTCTTAAACTGGACCGGAGGGCCGGAACAAAAGCATGGATGGAGTGTTTGTGTGAACTAATATAAATTCAAAGTAAACATTATTACATAAAAGGGTACGGTTTTTTTTTTTAGTTTTATTCATTTCAAATGGGCCGGATCCGGCCCAAGGGCCGTAGTTTGCCCACGGCTGGGCTAGAATCAGAGTCAGAGCTCAGAGTTTCCATTCCATGTTGGGACAGTCCAGTTCAGCAGAAGCCTAGCTCAGCTTGTGTTCCCTGCTGCAGCCCATCACTCCATGTGGGATCCTCAGGGCCTCATGGCCATGGAGGAATCACAGGTGAATGCAAGGAAGTGGGAACGAGAGAGCCCCCTGAGCCAAAAGCCAAAAACCAAGAGCCAAAAGAGAGAATTCCTTTGTTTAGGGGATTATGTATTTCAAAGTTTTCACTGGCTTATAGTGGCCACACCCATTCTGGCCAATGACCTCTGCTCCCAGGTGTGACTGACAGAAAACACCTTCCCGAGTCATCCCAGCTTTACTGGGCATCCCTTTGTCCAGTCCTTCTCCCCTGGTGTTTTGCAGGGAACATGGCTATAAAGTCTTGCCTTCCCTTTGCTCCTTTCCTGTTATTAATAATTAGCTCATTAAAATGGTGTCAGTCGTTTTGGAATAAATGAAAGGTAAATATCTGTTTCATGGTTACTTGATTTCTACCCAGGTGACAGAGTCTATCTTTAACACAGTATTTTGAGTGATTATATATTAACAAAAAATATATATTTCCTCCATTTAAAATTACATTTACCTCTCTTATCACTCACAATAACAGCAAAGTTCTTACTACACTGCCATTTTTCTTTCTGAACTTTCCCCCATTACTCTTGTTCATTTTAGAGTTGGATTATTTCTTACTTAGAGGAAATCTGAGATAGTTTTAATCACTGTTCCACTGTGGAACGTTCTGTTCAGTGGAAAGTGATGTGAAAACTGCCTTTCAATATGTTCTTTCCTAGAAGTCCTTGTGCATGGAAATAATGGCACTAATTGTGGGCAGTTTTGTAGATGGAACTTGGTTTTGATTTGAGAAAGAAGACAAGTTTTTTTTTTAAAGTTATACAACTATTCCTGGCCAATAGGATCATGCGGGCTGGAGGAAGTAACTGATGCTGGGAACGGAGGGAAAGAATGGAACTGAGGCAGAAGGGAACATTTAGCCACAGAAGAAAAGACGCTTCACTTCCTTTCTATGAAATTAGGGAATAATCATGAGAGAGGTCAAATTTGGAGGGAGGAAGAGC
>NW_005878960.1:0-7309 GCF_000147115.1 Myotis lucifugus | reverse complement strand
TCATTCCAATAGACTAAAACAAACACCTATAATAATAAAAGCTTAAGTTGGTCTCTGATAGTCCCCTCAAGGGCCTGGGACATGCTGCGGCCCGCGATTTATTGGTATCTTCACTTTTCTTCTCCCAGGCCTGTGTGTCATGATTGCAGCTTCCATTTACACAGACCGACGCCAAGACATTCACAACAACAACTGGCATGTCTATACTCTGACCGCAGAAGGCACGTACGGCTACTCCTTCATCCTGGCCTGGGTGGCCTTCGCCTTCACCTTCATCAGCGGCCTCATGTACCTGATCCTGAGGAAGCGCAAATAGACACCGGCGCTCGGTCGCTCTCACGCAGTACAGAGTCTACATCCAGATAACCGTTTTGTATATAATCCGTTTTTTTGTTTTGTTTTGTTTTTTTGTGGTTTTTCTAGCAAACATATTGTTTCCTTTAAAAGCCAAAAAAAAAAAAAGAGAGAAGAGTTTTTGCATTCTTGAGATCAGAGAACAGACTGTGAAGGCTGGAATTCAGAACTCCCGCCGTCGGAAAGTCCCAACAAGACAAAGCCAGAAATCCAGCCATGCTCAAACCCTAAAATGTTCAGCAGGATGTTTCCTTACCACGGGGATGTGATGTGAGGACAAGAGGCTGAGAAAGCCAGGTCTCGGGGGACATCTCCCCCTAGGTTTGGGCCACACCATTCCTCCTCATCTCAGCTTCCCTTTCCCGAGTCTCTGGGTGTTAGTGGTGGAAGGTGGGGTGAGGGGCGGCCAGGTGAGGGATGAAACCTCCTCAGGTATTCAGCCAAGTTCCATGTGAGAAACAGGTATGGACCCTGGTGTTCTGCCTGTGCCAGACCACGGCCCTAACTGCCTATAATGGGCTAGGACCCCGAAGGTGCCACCTAAGCTTGCAGGCGACGTCACCTGCTTGCCTGAGGGGGAGGGAGGGGTAAAATGTGGGCTCACCCTGAGGCAAAGACTTTCTCATCTTGTGATCCCTAGTACACCTTGTAAAATGCAGACTATCGGGTACCCACCCCCAGACCTACAAAATCTGTCTTCAGGAGTGGGGCCCAGAAGCCTGCATTGCTATCAAGCTCCTCCGTGATGCTTATGTGCCTTAAAGTTGAGGGCCACCTCCCAGAACCCGGGGAGCAGAACTGCCTCACAAACGTTAAAGCTCTCATCATATCTCTGGGAGGTGGATCTAGACCCCACTGCAGACCAAAGCCCTGGCCTCCATCAGCTCTTGATTCTTCCCTGCCCCTGCCACAGCTGCTTTCACCTGGACCACCCAACCTCCAGGCCCAGGCCCCACACCCCACTAGCCAGCCACCCTGGGGGGCAGGGGCCACAGCCTCCTTATAGGCCTCTCCCTTCTCTTCCTGACCTGCCTTCTAAGCTGGTTGGCCTCTACTACATTTCTGGAGCCTCAGAGGACCCATCCACCATCCATTCATTTACCCATTCATTCATTCATTCATCAGCGTAAGGCTGGGTGATCATTTCTCCTTCTGGGGCTCATCGTCCAAGGAGAAGATGAATTAAAAACCAATTAGGAAAACTAATTAAAAACTGTGATGAAGGCTGCAAAGACCGCAACCAAGGATTGAAAAGCGAGGCTGGTGGGTAGGAGGGAACCTGCTTCGTGCCTGCCTACCTTTAAATGCCCCTGGAGGCATGGAGTTCACCCTCAACATCGCTCACTCACCTGTGCAGCTGGCATTTATTGGGCAGCATTGTCTATTCCATCAAGAGGACGTTTAGTTCTGTGGAGCATCCCAGGGCCCTGAGAGCCAATGAAGCAGTGACAGGAACCCAGTCTGCTGTGGTTCTCAGACTTGAGAGGGCGCGAGTGCCGCTCGGGGGAATCTGCCTTGTCAGGGTCTAGGTGGGTGGGTGTTCCAGACAATTCCGAGACTATAATGAGAAATGCAGCTTGGGGTGTCTGTCATTAGGTGTAAAAGCACCATGAGGTGTGAGGTGTGTGCGGCAATGGCCTGACCCTGGGGCGTGCCCCATTGAATGAGCTCTTTGCGCGCCTCAGTCCTTTCCCTCTGGTGCTGAGCGTGCTTCTGGGGAGGCATGCCTGGGCCAGTGCGACCTGTTGGCCGCGTCTCGGCACTGGTGTTGCTTAAATGCTTCTGCACTTGACCTGCTGAGTGGCGACGATCTGCCATCAGCCCAGCTCTGTGTTGAGTAGCTTTGGGGCCACCGTGGACTCCTTTTCAGTGCAGGATTGGGTTTTCCTGTCCATCTACTCATTCATTCATTGTTCATTTTCCACCGAGTACTCCGTGCCTGCTATGTTCCGGGCAGGGTGTGAGGCTTTGAAAACACAGGGGCGAGCAAATCCAGGCATCCTCCCTGAGGCAGGACACCCGCCCCACAGAGAGGCCACCAGCACAGTGCAGGGTGACATCGGGCCAGGGACAGGACAGGGTGCCACCTCCTGGAAAACTCGGGCATGGGGTGGGTCGGAGCAGCCACACGCTTGGGGTTTGGAAGATGCTACAGGAGCCTCTGGAGGAAGATGGGTCTACAGTGCCCCCAGCTTCCCAGCCAGGTGGCTTTTCTCTAGTTTCCTGGTGGCCGCGTGGAAACAAACCAGCAGCCCTCAGAACCAGGAATCTGGTAAGCCTCATCCCCGGGCAATGCACGAATTTCCTTCTCCAAAACTTGAGGGGTGCGTGAGAATCTGAAATGACCCCCATGGATTTTCCTGGCTGGTTGCCGCTACTGTACAGCACTTAGCATCCACATCCATCGCGATGCCAAGGTTTTGTGACTCATGAGAGCTGCCTGCCCTGCATTGCGGAGGTGGGAACGAGGTGATGGCGTCAGGGAGAAAATACCCACATTTCTTACCTGTAGGCAGAGTCAGCCCTCACTCGGTGCTTACGATCAGTTACTCAAGAACATCAACAACAAAGAAAACTGAGACATCCAGGAAGCAAAAATTAGGACCAAATATATTACTGGTAACAACTGTATTTGAAGGAACTGTAGTTTGCGCATGTTAGGACATTTTTATACAGTACTGTAATTCTTTCATGGGGGGGGGGGTGGCTATGGATGGAGACAGACTAACTCGTTTTGTTATTCGCATTAAAATTACTTTGGGTCTCTGTCAAGTGAGTTTGGAAAATTGATGTGTAGCTCTGAGTGAATGTATATATTTATACCTGAACGCGGAAGAATTGGAGACCTCCCCCCAGTCCTCCATCCTCTGCGGCAGGTTGGTGGCCTGTGTGCATCCCTAATTGACAGGCTGAGGTCCTGTATTAACTGATGCCGAGGACACCTGGACCCCCAAGCCTGTATGTAAACACACTAAACATAGTAGCTTAGATAGAAGCTGTAGCATCATTTAAAATCTGCCTGGGTGGGGAATGACTAAACTTGCTAATCGTTGAAAGGCTACTTACAATACAGCGCATTGGGCAGTTTTGTATATTGGGGGCGCGGTGGTGATGAGAAAATGCAGGGGAAGGCCTAGAGGTTAAGTCTGAACCTTGGTTTGTGGACAAATGTGATTTTAGGGTATTAGATACTTTCTCCTTAATGTGCCTTTAAAATAGTACATTTTCTATGTTTTGTATAATCTGAAACTGTACATGAAAAATAAAGTTTAAAACCAAATCGCCCAGAGCCACAGCCTCGAATGTGCCCATGCGTGCCAGCGTCTAGGTTAGAATGCTGCCATGTCGAGTGGCAGGCGGTCATTTGATTTCTCATCAAGATGAAGGTGTGGTTTTTACAGCCAGCAGTTGGTGCCTGACAGTTCGTCATAGGACAGACTCCCACCACCTTTGCCTGGATGAACCAACCGCAACTGCCCAGGACCTGGGCTTCCAGAAGGATCCATACTGGGTTAATGATCTGCTAACACCATCTTAAACTTCGTAATGATATTTCAGCAAACAGCCCCACATTCTCATTTTGCAATGGTTTCCACAAAATATGTAGCCAGTCCTTTCTCTTCTTTTTTTCAGTATGGCTTACATTCAGTATTATTTTGTACTAGTTTTGTTACTGGGTGGGGTCTGGGCCCAGAGGGGGTCTGTCTAGGCCTGACCAGTAGTGTGTGGGTTCTTGACTTTGTGCAGGAAGGATTGCGCAACACAAGTCCAGGTGATTTTTAAAAAATATATTTTATTGATTTTTTACAGAGAGGAAGGAAGGGTGATAGAGAGTTGGAAACATTGATGAGAGAGAAACATCAATCAGCTGCCTCCTGCACACCCCCTACTGGGGATGTACCCGCAACCAAGGTACATGCCCTTGACTGGAATCGAACCTGGGACTCTTCAGTCCGCAGGCCGACGCTCTATCCACTGAGCCAAACTGGTTAGGGCAAGTCCAGGTGATTTTGAGAGCACGTTTATTCAAGCTGGGGACAGTGGAACAAAGAAGGGGCTTTGGGTAGAAGGAGCAAGGAGAGAGCCGAGGTAGGGCTGCTTTGGCTCACTGAGAAATAGGTCACAGTAAATGAAGTGAGCTCACTGGGAAAGTCAGAGAAAATGGGGGCCTTGGAGACAGGTTCAGGGAGTAAGCCTAGGATGAGCTGCCGCTGCCCGCTGCTCCCCTGGTGGCAAGTCTCGTGAGGACCCATAGAGTTTAGGAAAAAGAAAGCAGAGCTACAAGGTGTGGGGGTGCTCTGGCAAGAGCATGCCATGGATCCTTTGTCTTGAGGCTTTATAGCTTTCTCTGGCCAGTGGGAATCCTAGGGAATGTTTCAGAGGAGGTCTTAGCAGAATATTCATTAGCTCTTCAGGTGTGACCTTCAATATGTTGACTCATCCAAAGGTGCATAGATAGGTATCAGGAGTTATTTCCTGGTTAGTTTTATTTTCAAAGAACATCATAGAAGAGGGATGGGACAGAGGCTGTTCTGCCCCCCAGACGGTCTGGAATGTGGAAACCATTTGTTCCTAAGTGTTCTTGGTTAGGGAAGAGAAAACATTGTCATTCATTAGCTGGCTGTAAACTGCTCAAATTGTTTGGCCTTGTTTGATTATTCTGCCACCTTTTCCCTTATAATACTTGTCAAGGAACTTCCCTAGCTTTTTACTATCCTGCCACAGTTTTCAGGTGTAGGACATAGTGGTTAGACAATGATATACTGTGCAAAATGCTCCCCCTGATATTTCTAGCCAGCCTGTTCTTTAGTTTGTATTTAATGAAGACTTCTGCTTTAAAGGTTTGGGTGATGATGAAAATCAGACTATCTGTATTACACACCCCACTGAAAAAAAAATCAGCCAGAAAAAGAGAGAATGGAGAGATCTTTAATTTTTATCTAAGGAATGAAAAAAGCAGTTAAAGCTACCTATCTAAAGAACCCATGTTGCCAAAACCGGTTTGGCTCAGTGGATAGAGTGTCGGCCTGCCGACTGAAAGGTCCCAGGTTCGATTCTGGTCAAGGGCATGTACCTGGATTGCGGGCACATCCCCCGTGGGAGATGTGCAGGAGGCAGCTGATCGATGTTTCTCTCCCATCGATGTTTCTAACTATCTATCTCTCTCCCTTCCTCTCTATAAAAAATCAATAAAATATATATATATATATATAAAAAAAAAGAACCCATGTTTCCTTGTCTCCACACAGGGGTTGCAAACTAAACCTTCTGGGGGCCACTGCCCATATTCTTTGTTTCTGGGTTTTTGTCCATTTGGCAGGTGGGTGGTAGTCACTCCAGCCCACTCAGTTTTATATTTATTCCATTAGGGAAATTATCTTTTTCATCTACCAAATATTTGTGGCCTAGCATGACTTATCCTGGAGTATGAAAGTCTACCTCTGGTTTAGAACTTGCCTTGCCCATCCCTGCAAATCTCCAAGTCCTTGGAGATTCTCCATCTATTTTAAATTGTAGGCTTCAGGCAGAAAGAATCTCAGTAAAACCATCTTTTTTTCCATTTTGCCGTTAGATGGACCATGTTTGCCCCAAGATTGACTTTTTCTTGTAGGAGTTTACTGAGGGCTCTAAGAAGATGAACATGTCAGCATCTCAATGTGTTTCTACAACTTTTTCTACCACTATAACATCCACAGATATATGGTGGGTAAAATAAGTGGAAATTTATTTTTTATTTTTTTAAAGATTTTTTTTATTGACTTTTAGAGAGAGAGGAAGGGAGAGAGAGAAACACTGATGTGAGAGCAAAACATCGATTGGCTGCCTCCTACATGCTCCCTACAGGGGACTGAGCCCACAACCCAGGCTTGTGCCCTGACCCAGAATCAAACCGGCGATGTTTTGGTGCACGAGATGATGCCCAACCAACTGAGCCACATCAGCCAGGGCAAAGTAGGTGGCAATTTAAATCAAGGTTAACCTATGACCTGTGGGCCAAATCAGCCCACTACCTGATTTTGTAAACATTATTGGCACACAGCCACACCCACTAATTTACATATTGTTCCTGGCTACTTTCAAAGGCAGAGTTGAGTAGTTGCAAAAGAAACCATATGGACCACTAAGCTTAAAATATTTACTATCTGGCTCTTTACAGAAAACATTAACCAAACCTTGGTGTAAAACAAATGTTTTACAATAGCAATGCAAGGGCCTAGAATGCCCTCTGCTCTGCCACCTCCGCTGGGCCAATTCCACATTAGAGTGCTTGGTGCTCATCCCAAATTTAGGATTAGGGTTCTTAGTTGCAAGCAACAGTGACTGCAGTTGATTTAAACAGGAAAGGAATTTATTAAAAGGAAATCAGGTGGCATACATGCTTGGAAATATACAGCCAACCCCCCACCCTTCAGTTGCCTCAGATTGTTCCACAGTACTCAAATTCTCCCACAACGACATCAAAATTACAACTAAACCACAGAAAAACCATCATTCAGAACCATCTGAAATCTAATAGAAAAGAAGTCCTACAACTAAGGATACAAAGAAGTAGGCACATCGAGACTGGTAGGAGAACTGGTTCCACACCAGACAAAAATCTACAGGAATATCATGGATAAAAAGGTCCCTCCTGAGGAGCGAGGGGTCCCAGCCCCACACCAGTCCCTCCCCCCAGCACCAGAAAGAGATGTCCCCATGACTTCTGGCTATAAAAACCAGCAGGGATTGTGGCTGAGGGAATAGAGGGCTTCTGGAGTCCCAGGCAGTACCTCTTAAATGGCTGGCTCAGACTTACTTGGACTCATTCACTCTGAGCTCCAGCATTGGGGCGCCAAGGACATATGAGAAGGAACTGAGTTGTCTGGCATTGAAGCAAGAGCTGGAGGGGCAGCTTTATCCCAGGCAGAAGTGCTGGCAGAGGCCATTGTTTCTTTGCTGAGCCCTCCCCCAACAG
>NW_005878959.1:0-7310 GCF_000147115.1 Myotis lucifugus | reverse complement strand
GTGACGGGAGCCTCTCCTGCCTCCATGGCAGCACTACGGGATGTCCAACTGATGGCTTAGGCCTACTGCGAAAGCGCACAGTTTGGGCTGAGGGACCCCCCCCCCCACCCCGTGCATGAATTTCGTGCACTGGGCCTCTAAGAGAAATATATAGGTCAGGTGAAAATGTGAAGCAATTGCAGCTCTCATCTACTGCTGGTGGTAAGGCAAGATGGTACAACCACTTTAGAACACAGTTTAGCAGTTTCTTAACTAATTAAATATGTACTCAGCATATGATGCAGCAACCCCACCGTAGGTATTTTACCCCAAAGTAATGAAAATGTATTTTTACACAAAGACCTGTATGTGAGTGTTTTTATTTTTAATCTTTTAGAATATATATATATTATTTCAGAGAGGAAGAGGGAGATAGAAACATCAATGATGAGATAGAACCATTGGCCAGCTGCCTGTTGCAAGCCCACAGCCTACGCATGTGCCTTGACTGGGAACTGAACCATGACCCACTGACCCATAAGTTGACTCTCAACCGTTGAGTCACTCACAGCTGGGCCATGTGAGTGTTTTTAGCAGCTTTATTCTTAAAAACCAAAAAACTAGGAACAAGTCAAATATCCATTAACTGATGACTGCATAAACAAACTGGTGTATACACACAATTAGAATACTATGCAGCAATAAAAAGTAAAGTGCTACTAATAGATGCAGCAACATGTATACATTTATTTTAAAAAGGGGGTTATGCTACATGAAAGAAGCCAAATACAAAAGGCTACACCAGAGGTTCTCAACCTTCCTAATGCCACAACACTTTAATACAGTTCCTCATGTTGTGGTGACCCCCAACCATAAAATTATTTTTGTTGCTACTTCATTATTGTAATTTTGCTACTGTTATGAATCGTAATGTAAATATGCAGGATGTATTTTCATTGTTACAAATTGAACATAATTAAAGCATAGTGATTAATCATAAAAACAATATGTAATTATATGTGTTTTCCGATGGTCTTAGGAGACCCCTATGAAAGGGTCGTTCGACCCCCAAAGGGGTCGCAACCCACAGATTGAGAACTGCTGGGCTACACTCTACATGATTTCATTTATAAGACATCCTGGAAAAGGCAAGGCTATAATGACAAAAATCAGATTGGTGCTCACCAGGGGCTGGTGGTGGGAGGAAGAACTGACTGCAAAGAAATATGAGGAGCCTTTATGGGATGACAAAAGTGTTCTGTATCTCTAATGTGATGGCGGTACATTGATCAAAACTACACAGTTGCCAAAACTCATTAAACTGTACACTTTAAAAGTGATTTTTTTATTTTTGTTAATCCTCACCCGAGGATATTTTTTCCACTGATTTTTTTTCCTCTGAGAAAGTGGAAGGGAGGGAAGGTGGGGAGAGGGGAGAGGGAGAGAGAGAAACATTGATATGAGAAAAGCACATTGATTGGTTGCCTTCTGCAGGCACCCAGCCAGGGCCAGGGATCAAACCTGCAACCCAGGTACATGCTCTGGACTGGATATTAAATCTGAGACCCTTCAGTGTGGGGGCCAATGCTCTTACCATTAAAAAACACTGGCCAGGGTTAAAAGAGTGAATTTTATTTAATAAAAATTATACCTCAATAAACCTGACTTACAAAAATAGTAAAGCAAACCTAAAATAGTAACTAAGTGAAAATAAGTAAAAGAAAAACCAACTTACAGTTTTTCCAGTGTAAGGGTCATCTTGAGGATGTTATCAACTGTTGTAAATGACACTTGGGTTGCTCCCATGTCTCTGAAGGAGAAGGACCAAACATGCATGATATGAACCCAAAGACAACAATTCTATATCAACTTCAATTCTGGCTTCTCTGTCAAGCCAACTCAAGAATTTATTTGCCATAGGTGATATTTTCTGAGAGCTCTTCTTGAAGAAATTTAAATTTATTTGCATCATCAAATTAATTACTTTGGTGAACAGTACAATCTGTGTTTATTCTTTTTACCATTATCCTATTTGTCTTTCTCAATTGCAACCACAACTTGATTATTCTTTTTAAAATATACATGTAATGTACAACTTATTCCTTTTTTCTTTCTGAGATCAATGGTACTTCTACATGCATCTGCATGTTTCATGTCTGAACGTGTTGTTCAACACTGCTCCCTTCCTCTCCTGGCTGTGTTGCTCTTGTACAGTCTTTATCATTTTTCTGTGCTAATAGTCATTTTCAATAACCTAGTTAAAATTTAAATTATGACTTTTTAATCAAAATGCAAAATATTTAATCTTGGATGAAAGTAAGAAAGAGCAGAAATCATCTCATGAGCCACGAAATTGTTGCAATACTTACAAATATTTCAATGCTGGCAAATTAAAAAGATATGGATCTTGAACGGTTGTCAGAGGATTACGATTGAGGATTCTGAAAAATGCAATAGAATTAAAACTGTCTGCATTTTCAGTAAGTGCCATGAAAGCTTATATTCATTCATGATAACTCTGAAATCAAACCTGGGACCCTTCAATCCGCAGGCCGATGCTCTATCCACTGAGCCAAACAGGCCAGGGCACATTTACTAGGTATTTAATAGATGTTTGTTTAATAAATAAATAACACTTTGATTATATATCAATAAAAATGAACAAATTTGTTAATTGACACAAATTTTTATTCCCAATGCTGAAATAAATGTTCTTCTCAATTCTATAAAACATACAAGTAAAACAAGACAAAAAACAAGAAGAAAAGAAAATCTGTCTTTAGGTTAACTACTCTAAAGTCATTAGTATACTTTTGCAGACTATTATAAAGATGATTATTACAGCTAATATCTATTAGGCTACTGGGCATCTGTAATGAACATTTCATATTTAATCCTCACAATAACTTTATTGATATATGTTATTACCCCGTTTTACAAATGAGGAATCTGAGGCACAGAGAGGTTATATAAGTTGTCCTAGGTTGTCAAGCTAGTAAAAAGCAGAGCTGGAATTTGAACTCAGTTCTGACCTTAAAACCCATGTTTAAGCCCCATTAAGAAGAGGGGTTTTAAAATAGCTGCTACTTTAACCTTAATTCTGAGATCACTAGATATAGAAATCCCTTTTCAAATTTCATGTACCCATCTGGGACAGCCTCTATGAGAATTACATTCTTTTTCTTTTTATTCCTGTTTCCTAATGATCGGCCATGATTAAATATTTAACTAGCTTAGAGTCATTGAGACTTTAGAAATTTAAAACCATGTTGTGGGCAAATCAGTGAAAACGGTGAAGTAAGTCATCCCTACAAAACAACTGGCAAAAAATGGTCAGAATCAACTTTTTCAAACTGTAAATTTAGCCATCAGGCTTGGAGGAATCCAGGGAACATTTAGTCAAGAGAAATTATTGCTTTCTGTAAGAACAGTGATCTGTGTTGCTTTAACTCATCCTAGAGCTTTGCTCTCCATCCCTGGGGTAACCATGAAAAACAGCCCACAGCCCCAGTACCACAGAAAGCAGAATGGAATGAACTAAAATAAGCCATCAGTCTGGACCTATGTAGGTGAATGAAGGAGAAGCACTTTAAAGTCAGAAAAAATAAGTAGATTTAACATTTAGGATTATCAACCACTGCTGGTTTTCCATAATATATTTAATTCCTGATTTTATCTGAAAGGAATAGGCTTATGACTACCATTCAAAAAGTGTTACTTTATTAATACACTCAGCATGTCTCTGAGGTGGATTTCAGATCCAAAATGGACTCTTTACCACACTGTTAACTTGTTCATTCAGTGTCTGTCAATAACAGATTTCACTCAATAAACTTACTGAAATATAATTACCTGAAAACCAGGGGTGAATCAAGGTTTTGTGAAGACTGAACCTCATCTGTTTTGGGAAATCCTAATAAAAATATGCAAATTGTGAATATGAAAAGTGACAGGCCCCTCCAACTTGCTAGAACTTGGAAGGGACTTATGCAAGTGAAGAACCCTGAAGCTTAAGCTTCATTCAATTCATGATAAATCCATCTCACACTTATTACAAACTTATTTATTGCAGGGGAAAATATTCTTTCAACTTATAAAACACCAGCAATATATTATATAGATGAAAAAATGACTTGGGAAAAGATGCAATTTAGTTTATATCTCACTATGGCAAATGTTTCCTGAAGCAAGTGAGTTTTGTCCATAAGATTTGGCCCAAAACAAAGGAGCCCAGCCTCCAGCACACACTTATGGTTTCTGACAACCTTTTGAAAGTACTATGAGTTAGTTTTAGAACTACAGCTCTATTCAAATCACAAGATAGGGGTATTAATTTATTTCTAACATCAGCTAGCTCTGATTCTTTCATTGACTTTTCTGTCATTTAAGATGAACCCAGAAACTCAAGACAAACAAATTGGTGCCTACTCTGTTACAAACCTTTTTTGACACATCACCCAGTCCCCGTTTTGTCTCCCTCCTATCTTGTTACCCTGCTGTAAAGATGCTGGCAAGGCTCTCGTATGTTTTCCCATCAACATCCACCTTACTCCTTCCAGTATAAAGTTCTTGGGGATAAAGTCCCTGTCCAATTCTTCTTTGTACCCCCAGCAATTAGTACATGCTGACACTGTTTCTGAATTTTTTTCAACTGAGATTCCACAATTTTTGTTTGTTTTTTCCCCCCTGTACTACCTTCATAACTATAATGAAACTCAGATTCTTATAGGAGACTCTCAGTATTACACAATGCTTAGTAAAGGTGGTGAGTTTTCAACATTGTATTGATGCTACCAAAACCTCTTGGTGTAGGGACGTAATGAGCGTGCTCTCTAATGCATTGACCAAAGGAAAACTGGCTGTCCGTGCTCTTTCCCCAAGTGAGGCATCATCACATTAATGAGAGAAGATGGAGGCCGCTACAGATGGGCATCTGCAGGAACTGCCAATCCAGCTTGGCACATCCTGAACACCCGCATCTAACCCGTAATGAATTGTGTGAAATTAGATTTCTATACCACAAGACAGTAAGACAGTCTTTTCCAAAGACAAGATTGGAACACAATATTCATCTTGAGTCTAAAATCCTTTTCAGGCCACTGAACATACCCACTATGATTTGTTTGTGTCACAGAGAAATCACAGAAGTTTCTAGCTGAAAGGGAATAAAACCCACACTTCTTACTGAGGAGTAGTCAGGTAAGAAATTGGAATGAGGCTACAGCTATGTATTTTCTTTATGAATATTTTTTCACACCACAACTTAAACAGCATATTCTCCCTTACTTCAAAGATTCCCATTGCCACAGACAATTCACTTCAGAGGTATAGAGGTTCTGAAAACTAATGTTCTAATTGGGAAGAGCTGTGCCCTGTGGCAGCTTTTAAGGAATTCTTTCTGCTTTACCACTTAAGAGACTCATGAGGAAGCATCCACATCTTTTGCTCCCTGGAGAACTCTGAGCGAAACTTAATTCTTGCAGTTCTATGTTGCATACATATGAGCAGTTAGGAACTTTGCACATGAGCAGGAATCAAAGTCAAATTCAGAAGTGGAATTTCAAGGACCATTCATATATCGGAGCAGAAGCAATACCGGGATTCCCATGACAGTGATACTTTGAATGTTATGTGCGTGGTACCTTGTATTGCACATGCCAAAGGTTAGTTCTGGAGAAAACAGAGCATGCCATATATGAGTTAGACAAGTCTCTTGACCTCTTTGTACCTTAGTTTCCTCATTTGAAAAAAAAAAGAAGGGCTCTTAAGCCATACTTTTCAAAAAGAGTTCAAACTGAGCTTATACCCAGCCAACCAATCACTGTATGATGTTTTTACACATAGCTTTCTCCTGTGTTCATCTTCTATTTCACTTACAACTTGTGTAAAAACTGCATTCCATGTGAGGCTTGAAATGTTCCAAAGTTCACTTTTGTGATTGAATTGCAACCAAGATTTCTACAAAAGAAAGACACAAGCAAAAGAAGAGAGAAAAATAATTCTTTCAGATCATTTAGCTTTTAGCAGTAATTTTAATTTACATATAATAAAACCACAATTATCCCACTGTACACTAAGTAAATCTCACTGTGAGAGATATTTGCTTATGATTTATGCTTTCATGTTTATACATGCCATGCATTATATACAAAACAGTAAGGGCTCAAGAAATAATTAATTGATCTTTCTCTAGAATAGGGATACACAACTTCAACACTATTGACATTTTGGGCTAGATAATTTTTTATTATGGGGGGGGGGCTGACCTGTGCCTTATAGTATGTTGAACAACAACTCTAGCCTCTACCCACTAGGTGCCAGTAGCAAATCTACAGTTCTGACAACTAAAACTCTCTTTGGCTATTGCCAACTGCCCTGGTACAAAATCACCCTGGTTGAGAACCACTGCTATAGAATGGTTCATTCTGAATGTGAGAGAATTCTCACACTAATCTGTACTAGAAACAAAAAGGATTTGCTACATAACTTTAGTAGCTTTCTACTCATAAAATTTTAAATAACAAAGAGGTTTACAATTAAATTTTATAAAATTTCTAAACACAATGAAGTTATATTTATAACTTACATATATTGTAAAAAAGGTAGTGATTCAAACGCATTCCTTTCAATAAATTCTATGTTATTGCAGGATAAGTCTCTAGAAAAAGAAAATAATGCCTCAATTAGCTATTAGATATCTAACTAGTAGGAATAACTGGTAGAGGTTAGAATGATATTGAATACGCAGCTTTAGTCTAAACTCTAAACCTTAAGAATTGTAATTTGAACCACCCAGAACCCCTTACACTGCCCTCATCTCTCTTAAGAGTCTCACCTTCATGATCTTCATTAATACAACATAAACTATAGATCTTGATAGATTTTGAAGGAAATCTTTCCTGAGAGCAGAAGAATTGACTAGAGGACCATTTGTGGTCTCATAAAATTTAGATTATGAGCTCAAAGTTTATAACTTTTTGTATATTTATAAATGTCTAACATTAAAAGAAATAGTCTCACATCTACACACCTTCCTGGTTTCTTTCTGTTTTTTCTAGGCAAATTCAATACCAGAAGAAATAAAAGACATCTTTTCATATAACTTGAAAGGAAGTGACTGCTCTAATTAATACAGAACTTTGAACTAATTCTGAATGATACTTTCTATTATGTTAATAGAAATTCATTTCTTATTTTACATTGCTTTAATACCTATGAATTTAATGGCTTCAGTTGTACAGTGGTGGGACAACAGAAAACAACATGGTACTGGATTTTTATTTGAAAACACCATCTCTTGTCTATAACTGACAGTCTTATTTCCATTAATT
>NW_005878958.1:0-7311 GCF_000147115.1 Myotis lucifugus | reverse complement strand
ACAAAGAGTATTACATATGTCTCCTTTTTTTTTTCCCCGCCCTTGACATATCCCCCGGCTTCCCCTACCCCCCAGTGTCTTATGTCCATTGGTTATGCTTATATGCATGCATACAAGTCCTTTGGTTGATTTCTTACCCCCCCCCCTCCAGCCCCCCACCCTCCCCAGCCTTCCTGCTGTAGTTTAACAGTCTGTTTGAGGCAACTCTGCCTCTGTATCTATTATTGTTCAAGAGTTTATAATGGTCTCTATTATCCATGAATGAGTGAGATCATGTGGCCTTTTTCCTTCATTGACTGGCTTATTTCACTTAGCATAATGCTCTCCAGTTCCATCCATGCTGTTGCAAATGGTAAGAGTTCCTTCTTTTTTACAGCAGCATAGTATTCCATCGTGTAGATGTACCACAGTTTTCTAATCCATTCATCTACTGATGGACACTTAGGCTGTTTCCAGATCTTAGCTATGGTGAATTGTGCTGCTATGAACATAGGGGTGCATATATCCTTTCTGATTGGTGTTTCTGGTTTCTTGGGATATATTCCTAGAAGTGGGATCACAGGGTCAAATGGGAGTTCCATTTCCAGTTTTTTGAGGAAACTCCATACTGTCTTCCATAGTGGCTGCACCAGTCTGCATTCCCACCAGCAGTGCACGAGTGTTCCTTTTTCTCCACATCCTCTCCAGCACTTGTCGTTTGTTGATTTGTTGATGATGGCCATTATTTCACAGACCTAGAACGAACTCTCCAAAAATTCATCTGGAATAAAAAACGACCCCGAATAGCTGCAGCGATCCTGAGAAAGAACAAAGTAGGTGGGATCTCAATACCAGATATCAAGCTGTATTACAAAGCCACTGTTCTCAAAACTGCCTGGTACTGGCACAAGAACAGACATATAGATCAATGGAATAGAATAGAGAGCCCAGAAATCATTCTGTTTCTTCAGCTGAATTCTCTTCTCCCCGGTCTCTGCTCCCTAATCTACAAACACCAGAATATCCCATCCTTGGCTCCATCCTTGGGCCTCTCTTCTACATCAATTCTCACTCCCAAGCTGATCTCATCCCCACTGCAAGGACCACGTGCCGGTGACTCTCAAATTTGTAACACCAGATATCTCCCCTCGATCTCAGACTCATACCCAAATGTCTGTTCAATAACTACCTGGATATCTGACAAGCAGCTCAAACATAACATATCCCAACAGAACATTTGGCCTTTTGCCCCAAACCTGCTCCTCTTCTCTTATTCATTTCAGTGGATGGGAAAGCCATTCTTCCATCTGCTCAGACTAAAATCTTAGAGTCATCCTTGAACTTTTATACAGACCCTCACCAGAGCCTACTGGTTAGACCAGGGGTGGGCAAACTTTTTGACTCGAGGGCCACAATGGGTTCTTAAACTGGACCGGAGGGCCGGAACAAAAGCATGGATGGAGTGTTTGTGTGAACTAATATAAATTCAAAGTAAACATCATTACATAAAAGGGTACGGTCTTTTTTTTTTTTTTAGTTTTATTCATTTTAAACGGGCCGGATCCGGCCCGCGGACTGTAGTTTGCCCACGGCTTGGTTAGACCTTCTAAATCTACCCAGAATGCAACCACTTCTTCCTCATCACTGCTATCCTAGTACCAGTCACCATTCTTAACGTCTGGACCATTGCAATACCCTCCCAACCAGTCTCCAAGTTTCCATCCGGTGCGCTCCCCTGGAGCTGGGAGTCAGACCAGGCCATTTCCCTATACAAACTGTCCAAGGATTTCCAATCTCACTCATCTTACGTTCCTACATGACTGGCCCCCTGCTGTGCCTCCTGTCTTATTTTCATTCTTAGCACTTAGTCATACCTGCCGTTTCAAATCTCTATTTTATTGTCCAGAACAGGAGTCATCAAACTACAACACCCAGGCCAGCCATCTGTTTTGTAAATAAAGTTCTACTGGAGACAGCCATGTCCATTCATTTCTGTCTTGTCTGTGGCTGCTTTAGTGTGGAAATGGCAGGGTTGAGTAGTGTCCAAGAGACCTATGCACCACAAAGCCTAAAATATTTACTATCTGGCCACTTATAGAAAAAAAATTTGCTGAACCCTGCTCTAAGAATATAAATTCCATGGAAACAGGTGCTTTGTTAATCTTCAATCACTATTTGTTAAATAATAAACAAGGTTAAGTGACTGGGTTTCTAACAAAGGTATCATGACATCCAAATGAGTGTTGTCCTGAAAAAGACAAAAATTGTAATAATTACATTACTGAGAATAGATCCAATTGTGTGTGTGTGTGTGTGTGTGTGTGTGTGTGTGTGTACTGCAAATGACTTCTGCCTCCTAAGAGAGGAATCTTAAAGTGACTCTCAGGGAAAACTATATTTTGGGTTAGGAAAACATTTTTTGGCAGATCCCTACCTGTCACTCCTGGGGAAGACCTATGTGCAGTGGAGTTGCCTGAAAATGTTAGAGATGTGTCTGCTCTACCTTTATACCCCTAGTACCCAAGAATTCCTGAAATACCCTATCATCCTATATAATAAAAGGCTAATATGCAAATCAACCAAACAGCAGAACGACTGGTCACTATGATACACACTGACCACCAGGGGGCAGATGCTCAACGCAGGAGCTGCCCCCTGTGGTCAGTGTGATCCCACAGGGTGGCGGGAGCCTCTCCCTCCTCCGCAGCTGCGCTAAGGATGTCCAACTGATGGCTTAGCCATCAGTCAGACATCCCACAAGGGCTCCTGGGCTGCGAGAGGGCACAGGCTGGGCTGAGGGCCCCCGCCCGGAGTGCACGATTTTCATGCACCGGGCCTCTAGTAGGTGATAAAGCAATTCCACTTCCTAAAACAGTCCATGACAGTGACCTTTATCTACTTGAAGGACTGTGTGTTATGGTGAGAGTTACGACTTTCTCAGAGTTGATTCTGATCTAGAATCAGAATAAACGGGTGGAAGTTCTAGAAAGGCAGATTTGGGGCTCAAAACAACTGACTTCTAATGCTTATAACTTTCCCACAATGAAGACATATCTCTGGATGAGAGGGACAGCTGTCATTTCGAGGGTCAGGCAGAAGTTTAGCCATCATATATCGGAACAGCAGATGTGGGGGCTCCCCTCCCCTCCAGCCTCCCAAGCACTTTCCGAAGGACTCAGAAATTGGCTAGCTCCGTTTTGAAGAGGACACCACTCATTTAGATGCCTCATTTCCCGCGTGTTTATTAAACAGCATCTCCAGAGTCTGCAGGTCATCAGAACAGGAAACATCTGCCGTTTATGAAAAGAGAGTATGCACCACATCGTTCGTTTGTTGTCTGAAGCTGCGGTCAGAGGGCTGGAATTCTTGCTCTGGGAATTTGGGAATGGAGGAAAGAGGGATGCTGTCAAAAACATAAAAATGATAAGCTTCTCATTTTTATGCTCCTAATGATAAAGAGAGGCACTTTCTTCCCTTTTAAAAAACTTTTCATGTGGTTGCCATGGAGATCTGAGCTGGAGCCTGACTCCTGCTGGGAGACCCCAACTCCCTGCTGTGGTCCAGAGTCTTTCCAAGCATGGCCCATACTCCCAGCTTCTCCTCGGGGACCGTGGGGCCCTGTCGGCCAGCAGGGAGTTGTGTCTTATTTTAGTCAAAATCATAAAAGGGAGTTTACACTCTCCTTTTGTTTTTTAATAACTTTTAAAAACCGCTACATGGCACATTGTATGCATACACACAATATAAGACAGTGCCAATTACGTAAAATCACCTGAAATCCCAAAGAGCTTAAACATAATAAGGTTGAACAGACTTTCATTTTTAATGACCTCTTCTAATATCTTAAACACACTCTGGAAAATTCCATTGGTGCCTCTGCTATTTATGTGTGTGCGCTCACATGTACACTGCTTTTTATACACAACAGATCATAATGTACTTGATCTTTTAAACCTTCTTTTATCACTTGAAATGTCACGCCACGGTCATGGATCTTGAGCAACCAACATAATAACATCGACTATTCACTGAGAGCTAAAAAGGAGGCATCCTATTAACTCAGGAATTCTCATAAGAACCCAGGATGATGCCTATGATGCTGTTGTTATTTCTATTCTACAAATGGAAAAACAAATTATATTCAAAGATCCCATTGCTAGTAAGTGGTAGAATCAGGTTTCAAACTCAGGCACTGTAGTTCCACAGCCTGTGCACGACGCCTTCGCTGAGCAATGCCTCTCCTTTTCAAAGGCGGTGGGGTATTTTGTGGTGTAAATGTACCATCATTTATTCCTCAGTCCCTGTTTGATGGGCATTTTGATGGTTTGCAGTACTTTGCCATGAAGAGCTTGGACGTGCCTCTGGTTAACTTCATGAGCTCATCTCCTTTCTCAGCAGATACTCCCAGCAGCAGGGTCTCTGAGTCAGGGACTCTGCTCTGTCCTTTACCAAGGCTTTCTGACTTTGTAGTGGCATGAGGGTGCCTCCTCCCCCCATTTCCTTGACAATATCAAGTTTATCCCTGGTGATTTCAGTTGCAGTTTTTCATTATAAGAAGGTTGAACAAATTTTCATTTTTAATGACCTCTTGATTTTCTTCTTTCGAGTGATCTGTCTTCTCCATTGCCTGTTTTTTAAATTAGGGCACTTATTTTTTCCTGTTTAGCATCTCACAGCTCTTTATGTATGTTCCAGAGCACATCATCATGAGCAGTAAGTAGATTGGCTCCTTCAACATCTGCCCTAATCTCCTCCTGTTGATAAAAACCACACTTGCCAGACTCCCTTGCAGCTAAAATTTCAAATGTGATGTAATTCTACCACTGGGACATGCTGGCAGGGATTTGAGTGAGAAACTGAGTCAGCCCCCGAGGCACCTATGGCATTCACATTGGCTCCTGTGGGATCACCGGGCTCAGTGGGCCTCGTGAGCCAATGGTTCTGGCTGCATCTTCCTGCTCTTAGCTCACAGCCGTGACCCTGGGGCTCAATGACCAGCAGAGGAGAAAGTAGCTTCCTCAGAAGCTTCCTAGGTGAACCCCAATAGCAGGTGCCCTGGTAGACCAGCTCGGGAATCTCCTCCTCCAGTCCTCGCAAGGGTTTCATTCCTTGTATTAAATCCCTTCCTATTTAAGGAGCCAGAGTGGTCCTGTCATCTGCGACTGAACCCTGAGCACTAAATGCTGAACCATGCAAAACACTTCTTACACATATTTTTCCAAGTTAGCCATTTGACTTTCAACATTGTTTCCACTGTTCCCCTGCCACTTAAAATGTTTATCATCATATCTGAAAGCTCTTCCTTTTTCCTTGTCTATAGCATCCTGGTAAAAACTTCTCCCAGCGCAAACTGATAAAAGCTGCCTTTTCTTTCAATACAATTATTTACTACTAGAAGCCCGGTGCACAAATTCATGCACCAGTGGGGTCCCTTGGCCTGGCCTGCGGGATCAGGCCAAAACCAGCTCTCCAACATCCCTTCAAGGGGTCCCAGATTGCGAGAGGGTGCAGGCCAGGCCAGGGAACCCCACTGGTGCACGATTGGGGCCGGGGAGGGATGCGGGAGATTGGCCAGACAGAAAGGAACCGTGGTAGGGCTCCAGGGCGTGTCGGCCTGTCTCGCTCAGTCCCAATTAGCCGGAACCCCAGCAGCAAGCTAACCTACCGGTCGGAGCATCTGCCCCCTGGTGGTCAGCGCACGTCATAGCGAGCAGTTGAGCGACCTTAGCATATCATTAGCATATTATGCTTTGATTGGTTGAATGGATGACCAGATGACTGGACACTTAGCGTATTAGGCTTTTATTATATAGGATTTGCAATTTGTATGTGTGTATGGGAGTGAGGAGAGAAATAAGACAACTGCCATAACCATGTAGCCCCACTGATTTTTAAATGCCATCTACAGGCACTTGATTGTGGACTTTATTCCATGCCAGGGGTTGGCAAAGTTTTTCTGTAAAGAAACAGACAGGAAATATTTTTGGCTTTCCTGGCCATACGGTCTCTGGCAACTGCTCAGTTCTGCTGGTGTACCACGAAAGTAACCAAAGACAATATGTAAATGGGGGGCAAGGCTTTAATTGGCCTTAGTTAGCTTACCCCATTCTTTGACCTACACTAGTTAAATATGGGCCATTACCATGCTCCCTGCTTTGCTACAATTTCAAGTCCTTTCTCTTTATACTTCCTTACAGATTTTTTCCTGGCCTATCCTTGAATATTTAACCCTCTGGAGGAACTTTAGAATAATTTTTTTCAAGGTAAGAATTATAATTGGTGTATAACTTAATTCACTAATACATAGAGAAGGAATGCCATCTTTACAAAATTATCTCCCAATCCCCATCTACTCAAGGCTCCCATTAGCAAGAATTTTCTTCCTAGAAGGGCAGGAGAGGCACAGATTCTAATCCCAGCTCTGTCACTCCCCAGCAGTGCAACTTTGGGCAAGTCACTTCCCTGTGTTTCTATTTTCTCACAGGTAAAATGGGAATAACAGTGTCTCTTTTGTGGAGTTTTGAGAGGATTAAATGATTTACCTGGAATACAGGAAGCACTGTTCAGTTGGTGCTCTAAACTTCTTCTTCCATTCTCAAATAATAGTGGTTTTGCTGTGGGGATCCTGACCATTTATAACTTGAAAAACCTGGTTCTAGTGTTTCACCATTAAGCATCATGAAAATAACTCGTGGAAATTTCCCTAATATAATCTATTACTATTTTATTGTTTTGCTTATCCAGGACATATATTGACTTTTGCCATGTGCCCCTCTCTCCTTTACCCATCAACATAGAGAACTGCCTTAGCTGACTTCCACTACTGATCCCTCTTTGATTTGGTAAAATGGACCTCACTTGGCCATGGTACTATCCTTTTCTGCACTGCTAGATGCTATTTGCTTATACTTCATGTAGGACTTGCATGTCAATATTTTTAGGAAATACTAGATTGCTTAGCTCATTGTTTTTAAATGCTACCCTCACCCATAATTTTATACCAACGTTGTTCTTGCTTCATACAGATAATTCAGAAGCTTTACCTCTTTTCCTCTGTTCTAGAACACTTTTAAGTGGCCTAAGGACCATCTGATCCTCAATAATTTAAAATTACCCAACTGGAAACTGTTTGTGCCTGATGTTTTATGACAAATGGCTTAATTCCTTCAATGATAACTGGTCATTTTCTTTCCCTTTTTTTAGTTCTTCTTGAGTCAGTTTTATTAAAGCCTTTTTTCTTAGAAAAGCACGCATGTAGCCTAATGTTTCCATTTGTGGGAAGATAATCTGCACTCAGATTTACTGCTTATAAAAAACCATATCACTTTTCTA
>NW_005878957.1:0-7311 GCF_000147115.1 Myotis lucifugus | reverse complement strand
GGTGTGCAGGAGGCGGCTGATCGTTCTTATCTGTCAAAAGGCATCTCTGAAAGAGGAGCTCAAGGCCTCTTGGAAATATCCAATTTCAAGCTGCCCCACACCAGGAGGGGGCCACTATCCAAGGTGACATGGGTTGAATGAGAGAGATAGGCATTTCTACCACACACAAACCCAACCTCAGGAATGCTCAGGCTTTTCTGAATATGGTCTCCAATCATCACCTGAAAGACATGAAACATCCCCTGTTTCCAGATCATGGTTGTTAAAAATCAAACCCCAAGGTAAATCTAGATTGAAGAGAATGACAGCTATAGATCATTGGAGGGGTGATATAATCTCACCTAACATTTTTTTCTACTTCCAAGACATAGTTTACACTGCTCAACAAAACAGATCCAGAGACATAGAGGCATGGAACCGACTGTCGAATCTCAGAGGGGAGGTGGGGGTGGGTGGGAAGAGATCAACCAAGGAAGTTGTATGCACATATGCATAACCCATGGACACAGACAATAGGGTAGTGAAGGTCTGGTGTGGGGGACGGGGGTGAGTTAGAAAGGATCAATGGGGAGAAAAAGGGAACACATGTAATATTTTCAACAAAAAAGATTTTTAAAAATGACAGTTTACAACCTATGTTCGATCACCAAGTAATTTAAAATAACAGTAATACAAGCTGTGAAACTAACTCCCACTGGCTATCCACAGAGTAGCAGCAAAGGTCCCCTCCTCCTGTAAAAAATGAATTCACATGAGAGGAACTGGGTTTAAGGCGGCAAGGTTTGGGGCCCAGGCCTTATAGAGCCCAGGTCACTGCCTTAACTCACCATTCACCATGCAGGTGCTGGGTACCCTCAGACCTTCAGGAAAAGGAAAATTCAAGAAATAAGGCTTCCAGATTCATTCTTTTCTCTGGATCCAGTTGTGCCCATCCCCATGAGGCGACCATTCATCCCTTTACTGTAGTTTCATAGAAAGGGATGCAGTCTGAACTGTCCCTGCTTTTAAAAAAAACCCATTTTATTTTGAATTAATTATAGACTGTAAGAAGTTGCAAAAAATAGTACAGAGAGGTTTTCTGTACCCATTCCCCATCTTCTCCCAATAGTGGCATCCATATATTTATATTTATATTTATATTTATATTTATATTTATATTTATATTTATATATATATATATTATATATATGACCCTAAGCAACCGAATAACCGAACAACCAGTTGACTGGTCGCTATGACACTCATTGACCAACAGGGGACAGATGCTCAATGCACAGGATCGGGCCTCCCTTCTGTCTGGATTGGGCCTGTGGGGATCGGGCCGAAACCAGCTATCCGACATCCCCTGAGGGTCCTGGATTTCGAGAGGGTGCAGGCCAGGCCAAGGGACCCTAGTCTTATATAACTAGAGTACTTGATTAAAACCTGGACATTAAAACCTGGACATACGGGCACAACACACTTAACTAGTCTATAGAGCTTACATGGACTTCACTCATTTAAAAAATGTTTTGCCCTTTTTAAAAATCTTCACCTGAGGATATGTTTTTATTGATTTTTAGAGAGAGAGGAAGCGGGGAAAAGAGAAGCATCAATGTGCAAGAAAAACACCGATCAGCTGTCTCCTGTATGCACTCCAACAGGGGGATTGAACCCACAACCCTGACCAGGAGTCAAACCAATCTTCTGGTTACGGATGATGCTCCAAACAACTGAGCCACTCGGCCAGGGCGTCTTTACCCATTTCTGAAGGTATATAAATATATGTAATTCTATGCAAGGTCTCTGCTTTTTTCTTCTATGTTACATAGCTTCCAACTGAACCACCTCCAGCATGTACCCACTGCTGCCTGGGAAACTGGAATATCTCAGAGATGTTCCCCATCCTCCCTAGGATTCGAAGCTTCATTCTTGGACCAGATCAGCTGATTAGAAGGCACGTACCTAGACTGCGCTACCTGGGGCCTCTGAGACTCTCCTCCATTACTGCCCTATAGTGTCAGGCCTTCAATTTCCTCTCAACAAAGAAAGGCCACATGAATCCTGTAGAATCAGTTACTTAGATGTTTCAAGAAGCCCACCCGGTGTGCCTCAGTAGTTGAGCGTCAAGCCATGAACCAAGAGATCACTGGTCAGGGCACATGCCTGGGTTGTGAGCTCCATCCCCTACTCCGATCATGGTTCAGTCTGAAAGAAGAAATTCAAGTGGTCTTTCCCCACTTAGAGACAATTATCAAAGTTTTGCTGTATGACATGCAGATATCATAGATAAAACAACCCTGACTGTCCCCTGATGGGAAAAGAGAAAAGAAAAATACAGGAACAAGAGTCAGAGAAAAAAAAAAGAGAGAGAGAGAGTCAGAGCAGGCCCTGAAGGTCCATGTGCTGCCCCACAGCTTGGGCCCAGGCCTTATTTCTCAACCTTTTTTTCATTATTGCCTCCCACATCCAAAGGACCTTTGTCAATGTTTTTCTCCCAATGCCACCTCCCACCCCACTCTTCCTCCCATGAACATTTTTTTTCTTTTAACAAACATGTATTTCGTGCCCATTATGTACAAGGAGCTATTTTAGTCCTAGGGATATGGTATGAACAATACAGTCTCTACTCTCACATAGCACACATTATAGTGGGAGTATCAGACCGAAAAGAAAAGAATACATCTGTCAGACTGTCAGATGGAGATCAATGTTGTGGAGAAAAATAAGGCAGGTATGAGGAAGTCAGAGTGGCTGGAGTGGCTGACCCAGGAGGGGAGCAGGACATGGGGTTATGTAGACCAAACAGACCTTGGCTCTGACTCTGAATGAGATGGGGAAAGACATATGTAACATCTGAGCAGGCTCTCTGGCTGCCCTGTTGAGAACAGACTGGGGACTGGGAGAATGGGAGGAGAAACAGGGAGATGGGTTGAGAGGATGTTAGTTTGGCCGAGAGGATAATACTGGAGGTGGTGAGAATTAATAACATTGTGGGTAGAATGTTTTTTAAAAATATTTTTTATTGATTTCAGAGAGGAAGGGGGGGGGGAGAGAGAGACAGAAACATCAATCATCAATGGTGAGAGAGAATAATTGATCGGCTGCCTCCTGCACATCCCCCACTGGGGATTGAGCCCACAACGGGAATCGAACCGTGACTTCCAGGTGCATAGGTCAACGTTCAACCATTGAGCCATGCCAGCTAGGTCTGGATAGAATGTTTTTGAACTTTTTTTCTACTATAACCAAATCACCATTATCACAGCTAAAAAAGCTATTTGATATCAATACTGAGTCAATATTGAAATACCTCTTGATTGTCTTATAATTTTTTTCAACATTAGAGTCTGCATCCAAATAAGACCCATATACAGGGTGGGGCAAAATGTAGGTTTACAGTTGTGAGCACGAGAATCACAGACTGACAGGCTGGCTGGAGTGGGTTCAAAAATGAATAGGATGAGTCGAAACCGGTTTGGCTCAGTGGATGGAGCGTTGGCCTGCGGACTGAGGGGTCCCGGGTTCGATTCCGGTCAAGGGCATGTACCTGGGTTGCAGGCACATCCCCAGTAGGGGATGTGCAGGAGGCGGCTGATCGATGTTTCTCTCTCATCGATGTTTCTAACTCTCTGTCTCTCTCCCTTCCTCTCTGTAAAAAATCAATAAAATATATTTTTAAAAAAATGAATAGGATGAGAGGAATTAGGAAATAATGACAAGTCTTTCAAGAAGTTTTGCTGCGAAGGGGAACAGCAAGTAGAGGTGAGAGAGAAAAGCAATGACTCTTGGCCTCAGTCGTGAGAAGATGAGAGAGCCCAGGACTGCAGCCAACAGGTGAGTGCAAGGCCATTCACAGTATAGAATACTAGTTGTTTATACTGCCCACTCTCACCTTCTCCCTTTAGTAAGAACTGGGTGTTAGCTATCCACATGGCCATACAGATGGAGACCATGCATCCCCAGCCTTATCTGCAGCCAAAATGTGGTCACACCAGCACATTCTGGCCAATAGGATGTGAGACGAAATGAGACCTGCAACTTCCAGGCTGGGTCCTGAATCGGTGCATCCTCCACTTTCCCTTCCTATTATAGACTTGCGCAGACATGATGGTTGGAAACAAGGGCCGCATCTGGGACCAGGTGGACCAGCGTAGAGAGAGACAGACGAAACAAGACAGAAGCGGCTAGACCTTCGGCACTATGGAGCCATCATGTCTGTCCTGGGCAACTACTTCTTTGACTGTCAAATGAGAGAAAAATAAGTTTCCCTTGTTGAAAGCCACTTATTTTGGTCTTTGTCACAAGAGTCAAACATGCATCGTGACCTACACTCTCACATGCTTATGGCAGCTCTTTCTTGGCTCCCGTAAATTACTGCCGTGAGGGACTGTGGGCCCAATGTTGTGCATTTGTCCAGTTTTACATGGAAACCTAGATTCCCTTAGAATATCTGACTTTTACATACTGACAACTCATTCTGATTTTCAGCACTACACAGGCCAGCAGAACTGGTCTGGGGACCGGTCTCATTTCCGTTTCACAGGCTTCTCTGAAACGAAGACTTTTCACTGGGACAACTAACGTAATTTAGGAGAACAGTGACTAGATAGTCAAAGTCCTACAAGTTTGGGCAACACAAGACAGTCCCCAAAACTCTCATCTCCCTCAAATACAGTGTCCAGGGCAGCTCCACTCCCCTGGAGAACTTTCTGTCCAAGCTTGTAAGTCATCAGCAGCAACAACCCTGGTGTCTCACCTCGCCTGATGCCTCAGTATGTGAGCCTCCCTAGATACCAATGGCCTTTACCACCGCAAACACTGTCTCTTTCTTTCTTCCCTTCCCCCTTCTGTTTAAGATCAAACACCTTCTCATGAGACAGGGACGGACAACAGAATCGTGGAAGTGTCACCCGTTTATGCAAAACATTGAAGGTGAAAAAGACATCCCTCAGTTTCATATGGAAGGTCTGGTAGCCTCACCAAACAAGTTCACCCAGACAAACCGCTCCTTGGAGAAGAGTGGGAGGTGGCATAAGACACAGAAGATGCAACGTCCAATGCTCCTTTCATGGGACCCACCGAAGAGACAGGTTACAGAAACACAACCTATGTGGCATCGGCACTGTGCAGGGCCCCCGCTGATACTCACATCTAAAAAACAAGATCCTCTGTGATGCAACTACAGCTAAGCCCTGGAATTTAGGTGAAAGGTCTGTATAAAAGCCCATGGTTAGCCAAAAGCAATACTCTAATTATCAGCAGGGCAGTAACTCCGTCAAGATATTGCTCATACAGGTTCAAATTACGTGCTATCCTCACAAGATGATACAAAGATAAGAGAAATACCACGGCATCACTGTTGCACAAGTAGCACAATGAACAGAATCAAAACAATCGTTCTAGAAAAATAAGTTTCTACTTATATCACACCATTTGCCCTCTAAGGAGTAGGTCCTTGGTTCAGCATGGAGCCTTGATGCTGTGGGACCCTCACAGGGTTACAATATCCAAGTTTGAAGATAGAAGCTGGAGGGAGTTTCTCTGCATCGTAGAGGGAGAAGGATTTGGAGGTGAGGAGGATGAGTAATCCAAGAAGGAAGGTGACAAAACAATACAAGAAGGGAAGGAGAATGGTGTGGGAGGTCTGGGTGCATCTGCCAAGAACTTCTACCCCCATCATTGGTCAACACTTAAAATTAACCCAACACTCAGGCAAATGGACTTGTAGACACCGGGGATGGGCAATAGCAAGGGTAGAGGAGGTGGGTGAGAAGACCAAGAGAACACTGGCTCTTTGCAAATTAGTGGAAATATATGGGAGGTCTTTAGGCTCCTCAAACAGAGCTACTGAGGTTCTGAGCAATATCACCAATACCCTCAAGAGACAGGAGGCCCCTATGACACTTGGGTAAGATCACCACCCCCTAAAACAAGAGTTATGAGTTCTGCCCTAGCCTGTTTTGCTCAGTGGATAGAGCATCGGCCTGCGGACAGGAGGGTCCCAGGTTTGATTCCAGACAAGGGCATGTACCTTGGTTGCAGGCACATCCCCAGTAGGGAGTGTGCAGGAGGCAGCTGATCGATGTTTCTCTCTCATCGATGTTTCTCACTCTCTATTCCTCTCCCTTCCTCTCTGTAAAAAAAATCAATAAAACATATTTTTTAAAAAATGTTAACTATTTTGTTTACAATCAGAAAGCTAGTAGTAGCCAGAGCAGGACTGAGAGCCAGATCTGTTTGATTATAAAGTCTGTCATTTCTGCTCAGACTTTAGTAGCCCATGTTTAGCTTTCAGAAAAGGGATCGGGTTAGATTCACGAATCACAAGACACGCCACCATCCGTGCCTCCTGATAAGCCACACTAAGAAGAACACCACATCAGTAGTATCCCTGACAACACCATAAGCTGAATCTACTCACGAGGGAACATCAGGCAAGCCCAAGCGGAGGAGCATTCCACAAAGTAACTCCCCTGGATTCTTCAAAATTGTCAAGATCTTGAAGGACAAAGAAAAGCTGAGAACTATTCCTGCTTAAAGGACACTAAAGAGATGTGACAACTAAATGCAACGCGTGACCCTGAACTACATCCTGGGCAGGAAAAAGTGAATAGAAAGGATGTTATTGGGACTACTGGTAAAATCTAAGTATGAACTGTATTGGTATAAAGGATAAGTTTGCTGAACTTGATGGTTATACTGTGGTTATATAGGAGAATATTCTCGTCCTTGGGAGATGTATGCTAAAATACCTGGGGTGTTTGGGGTTCATGGTGTTTGTAACCTACTCCTGAATGGCTCCACAAAAATATTAAGTAGACAGATTGGGAGAGCGGAAGGATGAAGCAGGATATTTACATTTGAGAAATCACAGTGAATGAAGAGAAAGTTCATGATACCATTCTTTCCATTTTCCTTTGCAACTTTAACATTTTTAAATTTAAAAACTTGAAAGGATTCTGCTGTCAATTTCTGGCGATGTGACAGCCTGGGTATTCTCCCAAATGAAACAAGTATGGATAAAACAGAAAACATTTTAAAACAGTTTGCTGAGCTGGCATGAAAAGAAGGAATCCTAAGAGGCCAAAAATGAAATAAAATAGGAATCCTGGGGAGTAGCTGAACACCAAAGCCAGTTTTCAAGCTGAGGGTTTGTTAAACCTCTTGAGGATATAGAGCTCCCATCATTTTTAAAAAGCTTTTTTGAGATTTAACTCATATGTCATAAGCTTCACCCTTTTAAAGTACACAATTCAGTGATTTTCAGTATATTCACAGAGCTATGCAACCATAACCATTATCTAATTTCAGAACATTTCATTGCCTCCA
>NW_005878956.1:0-7312 GCF_000147115.1 Myotis lucifugus | reverse complement strand
GTTTGTTTTTTAACTCAGTTTTAAGCGATTGATTTTTTTTTTTAATTTATTTTTTCAGATACCAAGCTATATTACAAAGTCACTGTTCTCAACACTGCCTGGTACTGGCACAAGAACAGACATATAGACCAGTGGAACAGAACAAAGAACCCAGAAATTGACCCAAGCCATTATCCTCAATTAATATTTGACAAAGGAGGCAAGAGCATACAATGGAGTCAAGACAGTCTTGTCAATAAATGGTGTTGGGAAAATTGGACAGATACATGCAAAAAAAAAGAAACTAGACCACCAAATTACACCATACACAAAAATAAACTCAAAATGGATAAAAGACTTAAATGTAAGACCAGAAACCATAAAAATCTTAGAAGAATCCATAGGCAGCAAAATAGCAGACATTTGTCATAGCAGTATCTTTACCAACACAGCTCCTAGGGCAACGGAGACTAAGGAGAAAATAAACAAATGGGACTACATCAAAATAAAAAGCTTCTGTACAGCAAAAGAAACCATCAACAAAACAACAAGAAAACCCACTGCATGGGAGAACACATTTGCAAGTGTTATCCTATATAATAAAAGTGTAATATGAAAATCGACCAAACAGCTGAACAGCGAAATGACCATCCGGATGACCATCCAGACAACCATCTGGGACTACGCTATGACACCCACTGGTGCCAGGCCAGCCAAGGCAGGTGCAATGCAATTGGTCAGGGTTCGGCCATCACCCCATGATCGCCGCGCAGAGGGAGGCCCAGGCCATCGACCGGCAGGGAGATCAATCGCGGGGGCTCCACAATCACCCCAAAGAGGGAAGCCCAGGCCACCGACCGGTGGGCTGTAGCGGGTGGGTCAGGCCTCCCTCTGCAAGGGAAGCCCGGGTCCAGGGTGCTGGCAGCCAGAGGGAAGCCAGTGCTGGCAGCCGGGGGAAGGAAGGCCTACTCTTGTACAAATTTAGTGCATTGGGCCTGTAGTATCCAATAAGGGTTTAATCTCCAACATTTATAAGGAACTCATACAACTTAACAAAAGGAAGATAAGCAATCAAATCAAAAAATGGGAAAGGACCTAACTAGACACTTTTTGAAAGAGGACACACAGAAGGCCAAGAGACATCTGAAAACAGGCTCAAAGTCACCAATCATCTGAGAGAAGCAAATCAAAACAACAATGAGGTACCACCTCACAACTGTCAGAATAGCTATCATCTATATGAGGAGATGCAGGTTAGCTGATTCTATTGTGGTAATCATTTCACAGTATATGTAAACCAAATCATCATGCTATACGTCTTAAACTTATACAGTGATGTATGTCAATGATTTCTCAATAAAATGGAAAAATGTTTATGTAGATATTAAAAAACTAGAAAATGTTATTTAGATTGAACAATGAGCTATATATGTTCCCCATAGTACTACTACCCTGTTATATAAAATAAAAAATTCTAGAAAGCTGAAAATATCATTAAGGTCTAAGGTAAGTACTGGAAGCAAAATATCTTCAGTGAGTATTGTACATACGGGAGTCATTGAGGCTAAATCTTGGAGAATCAAGCTCCATTCTGATTTGCTTGTCAAAGTCCACATAGTATTTTCAAGTAAATGTTGAAACACACATGTTTTGTTTTGTTTTTACCAAAAAAGTTACTTGATAATAAACTTAAAGATAATCTTGAAAGAAACTTAATTAGGTATAAAAACTAATATCTGGAATTTATGTAATCAATTCATCTTGGAAAAATGTAAAACATTTAACTAAATATGTTCCTTTGATTATATATTGTGATTTACAGAAAGAAAGAACAAACAGCCTGCTTGCACCAAAAATGCAGAAATAAAGAATCAAGTAACATTACCAAGATCTCACAAGAAAACTTAATTCTATTTCATGGTTTTTGTTGTTGTTGTTGTTTTTTTAATATATTTCACTGATTTTTTACAGAGAGGAAGGGAGAGAGATAGAAAGTTAGAAACATCGATGAGAGAGAAACATCGATCAGTCGCCTCCTGCACATCTCCTACTGGGGATGTGCCCACAACCAAGGTACATGCCCTTGACTGGAATCGAACCTGGGACCCTTCAGTCTGCAGGCTGACGCTCCATCCACTGAGCCAAACCGGTTTCGGCTATTTCATGTTTTTAAAATGCATGCCCTAACTGGATTGACTCAGTGGTGATAATATAATTGTAAGAATTATGAGTGTATTGTAAAATCTTTATATACATTTCAAGAAAAATAATATTTCAAAATTACAGTATCTCTAATAGTTTGAGTCAAAGTAACAATGTGACAAATGATTATTTCTTATAAAAAAGAATATATTTTATGCTAAAAGTAAAATTTTTATAGTGAGAAATAAATTAAACACTATTCAAGAGAAGCAGGAAAATACATAGAAGACCCAAAGAAGGAAAGAGAGACTAAAATTTACTTTTAAAGAGTAATCTTGCATTTTTAAAAAATTCTTATCTAGGATCAATGTACAAGTATTTTTCCTGTAATGTAAAATACAATTATGACTGAGAGAAAATTATTATCTGATGTCATTCAGGGGTAAATTTTTCTACCCTATTAGATATTTGACTAATTTAAAATAATAAACCAATATTATATATTATCAATTCTGAGGGATTATAAATAGAATATTACATATAATAGTAATATGTATTAGCCACAATATAATTTAAAGTCTGCTGAAATAAAAAATACTTTGGAGTATAGTATACTCTATGATTATATCTAATGAGCATCAATTAAACACACTGAAGCAGATAAATGTTTTCCAGGCAGAATGAAATACTAATTAATATTAATTTGTAGTTGTGTAACTTCAAATGTCCTTTATCAAATAGTTAAATGTCTTAAGCAAGCTACTCGTATAAGCTCAATATTTTTAAAAGGCATGTACATTGCTCTTAAGTTTTTCAGAGCTAATCATAAATACAATTTTCAATTAACTCATTTAAAGTGAAGAATACTATGAAAGAATACTATGAAGAATTTATGAAACTTTTCAAAGGTCATCCAAAAAAAGAATCCTAAATGACAAATTAGGTTTCACAATGAAAAATGGTAAAGGATCTGGCATAAGAAGCTAAAAGGAAATTGCAGATAAAGTAAGAGAACAATTGGAAGGATAATAGAGGAAAAGGCAAATTGAATACTGTAAGGATGATAGTAGTTAGTAAAATTAAAAATAAAACTATCCTATGTAATAAAAGCCTAATATGCTAAGTGTCTGGTAGTCCATACAACCAATCAAAGCGTCATATGCTAATGATATGCTAAAGCTGCTCAACCGTTCGCTATGACATGCACTGACCACCAGGGGGCAGTCAACTGGTCGACCTGTCGCTATGACGTGCACTGACCACCAGGGGGCAGATGCTCTGAATGGTAGGTTAGCTTGCTGCTGGTGTCCGGCCAATCAGGACTGAGCGAGATGGGCCAGACAGACCCTAGAGCCCTCCCATGGTCCCTCTCCAGCCTCGATCATGCACCGGTGGGGTCCCTTAGCCTGGCCTGCACCCTCTCGCAATCCAGGACCCCTCAGGGATGTCAGAGAGCCAGTTTCAGCCCGATCTCATTCAATGCAGGAGCTGCCCCCTGGTGGTCAGTGGGCTCCTACAGGGGGAGTGCTGCTCAGTCAGAAGCCAGCCTCACTGCTGGCGAGCACAGTGGTGGTGGCGGGAGCCTCTCCTGCCTCTATGGCAGTGCTAAGGATGTTCGAGTGCCAGCTTAGGCCTGCTCCCCATGGGCCTAAGCTGTCAGTCAGACAACCCCCGAGGGCTCCCAGAGTGCAAGAGGGCACAGGCCGGACTGAGGGACCCCCCCCAAAGTGCACAAATTTCATGCACCAGGCTTCTAGGATAATTTATTTATTCAAAGGCATTTTTATTTACATCAAATTATATACAGTCGAGTGGCGTCAGAGGAATGGTGGCATATAGGCGCATCTATCCTCTCCCCTTAACATTTCAACAAAATAATCACCTATAATTCAACAAAGAAGTCCCTGCTCAACACAGATGCACACCTGAGCGACCTGCACACTGGAACAACTAACATGAGCTCCTTGGAATAAGCGGGGAGATGAGAAAAGGGAGGGAAGCTGGACACGGCCACCATGCAGCAGCATGTCTGCAGCACAGCAACTGGGAACTGACGGCAGCAGTCATGAGCATTTTTCTCAGCCAGCCTGGACCAATAGAGAGCTGACCCAGCAAGAGGCTGGCTGTTGGAATAGCCACTGCAGTGGCGGCATTGTGTGGTCGCACACACAAACAGTGAGAGAGTATCTGAACCATAGGTGCGCCTTGTGAACAGGATCTGAGTTGCATGCGTAAGCTGTGAGTCAGCAGACACCTTCCTTACAGAGTCGCTCCCCAACACTGAGCCTGGCTGCCGGCTTTCAGGCAAAGAAAGTAGATCACCGAGCCCTGCCACTGATTAGATTCCCAGATCTTGCCCCCCCCCACCCCCCATGCTCTTGGATTGTTTCCAGGAGTGTATTGTCTTTAGGCCAAGGGCACTTGCAGTAGAGACACAGTTTCCTTCTGTGACTGAACCCCAGGAGGGGTGCTTGGGCTAGAACCGTGGAGGTCAGGGACTGACATTACTGTGAAGGAAAAACAAACCTCACCCCCAAGCTGCAGAGGCAGTACAGCCCTACAGAAGCTGCAGAGGCTCAAAACTGTGAGGCCACAGAGGAAAAAAATCTTGCAATTCAGTGCCATTTACTGCAACAGAGTAGAAAGACCTCCTCAGAGATAAATGGGAAAACAAAGAACAATGAATACCATGAACAACCACAACAATAACGATGACCAGAAAGAAAATGAAAAATCCCCAGAAAACAGGCTGGAACACACGGAATTATGTGAGTTGAATGACAGAGATTTCAAGATTGCAGTTCTGAAAATACTCAATGAGATTCGAGAAAATATTGACAGGCAATCCAGCTCACTCAGAAAACAAATCAATGAACAAAATGAGTATTTCTCCAAAGAAATGGAATTGTTAAAAAAGAATGTGGCAGAAATCCTGGAAATGAAGCAGGCAATTAAAGAAATTAAGAGTGAACTGATGAGCATAGAAAACAGAACCAACCAGTTAGTGGAAAGAACTAGTGATATTGAAAATAGGAATCAAGAAATGATGCAGAGGGAAGAAGAGAAAGGCCTGAGAATAAAGAAATACGAAATAGGCCTACGAGAACTCTCTGATTCCATAATAAAATAAAATAAAATAAAATAAAATAACATCAGAATTCAGGCATAGCGGAGGAGGAAGAGAGAGAGTATGGAATGGAGAGTCTATTAAAACAAATAGTGGATGAGAACATCCCAAATCTATGGAAAGAACTAGATCCTCAAATCCCAAGAAGCAAACAGAACACCTAGTTACCTCAATCCCAAAGAGGCCCTCTCCAAGGCACTTGGTAATGAAGCTTTCAGTAATTAGTGACACAGAAAAAATCCTCAAAACATCCAGGGAAAAGAAGGAAGTGACCTACAAAGGGAAACCCATCAGAATTTCACCCACTTCTCAGCAGAAACTCTACAAGCAAGATGAGAGTGGAACCAAATATCCAAATGTCTGAAAGAGAAAAATTACCAGCCACGGATATTATATCCAGTAAAATTATCATTTAAATATGAAGGAGAAACATGAACAATCCCAGACATACAGAAACTGAGGGATTTTATTACTAGAAAACTTCCATTGCAGGAAATACTCAAGGGGTTATTCTACCTGAAACAAATAACATAAGATCATAACACTATCAGAAGGATTGTCAAAACCTCACAGCATAAACAGGGATAATTTGTGACAATAAAAACATACAAGGGGCAGAGGGACAGGTATGGACAGGCAAAGGAAGATGAAGATCAGATGTACTCAAAAGGGAAACAACTATGGTATATATGCAACTTCACTTTTTATAAAACTAATGGCAACCACACACAGAAATTCCCCAAACAAGACATATAGCTTAAAAAAAGAGGAAACAGAGGAAAGATGTATGGAATACCACTAAACAAAAACAACAGATAGAAAAATAAAGGAAAAGAACCAATGGAAGCACAGATACCAGAAAACAAAAGATAAAATGGCTATAGGAAATCCTCATACATCAATAATTACCCTAAATGTAAATGGTCTAAATTCACCAGTAAAGAGGCACAGAATAGCAGAATGGATCAAAAAACAAAACCCATACCATGTGTTGCCTTCAAGAGACACATCTAAACAGCAGAGACAAAGGTAGATTCAAAGTAAAAGGGTGGAAAATGATTCTCCAAGCAAATAACATCCACAAAAAAGCAGGTGTACTTTCTTGATAAAAATGGTCAGCAAGGTGGGAATAGAAGGATCATACCTCAATATAATAAAAGCCATATATGAGAAACCCACAGCCAACAATATACACAATGGGGAAAAACTAAAACCATTTCCCTAAGAACAGGAACAAGACAGGGATGCCCACTCTCACCACTTCTGTTCAACATAGTACTGGAAGTACTAGCCATTGTGATCAGACAAGAAGAAGAAATAAAAGACATCCAAATTGGAAAAGAAGAAGTAAAACTGTCCTTATTCGCAGATGACATGATACTGTACATAGAAAACCCTAAAGACTTCTTCAAAAAATTATTAGACTTAATAAATGAATTCAGCAATGTAGCAGGATACAAAATTGTGCCAAGAAATCTATGGCATTTCTATACACCAATAATGAACTTACAGGAAGAGAGACTAAAAAAGCAATCCCATTTACCAGAGCACCAAAAAAATTAAGATACCTAGGAATAAACTTGAATAAGGAGGTAAAAGACCTATATGTAGAAAACTACAGCACACTGAAAAAGGAGATAGAGGAAGACATAAACAAATGGAAGAGCATACCGTGTTCATGGATTGGTAGAATCAACATCATCAAGATGTCCATACTACCCAAAGCAATCTATAGATTCAATGCAATCCCCATTAAAATACCAACAGCATATTTCACAGACCTAGAACAAACTTATCAAAAATTCATTTGGAATAAAAAAAGACCCCGAATACCTGCAGCAATCCTGAGAAAGAAGAACAAAGTAGGTGGGGTCTCAATACCAGATATCAAGCTGTATTACAAAGCCACTGTTCTCAAAACAGCCTCGTACTGGCACAAGAACAGACATATAGATCAATGGAATAGAATAGAGAACCCAGAAATCGACCCAAACCACTATGCTCAATTAATATTCGACAATGTGAAATGTTAAAATGTATATTTGGTAGGATCTCTAAAACACT